>NC_064638.1:865993707-866078707 GCF_023864345.2 Schistocerca serialis cubense
TGAACAGCTGTCTGACTTTGGCATACTTCAAAACATCAGAAAAGCACACTTGTTTTAAAGACTGGTTGATTATTTTAGTTAGGGAAGTGCTATCATGTCACACCCTGCTTTAATCAATTTAGTCGGTATCCCACCCAGCAGAGTTTTTATTTTCTAATGATAACACATTTTCAACATCCTTTATTGTGACTTTTTAAAAATCTGCGAGATACTAAACTTCTTGGTGGAGTTCAAAGGGACTTACTTTACTCTGATTCTCTGCTACATCAACATCTGACTTTGCCACATTTTTGAAGAATTCATTTAAACACTCTGGTATATGATTTATTTATATTAATCCTAGATATTTCATTACTAGTAATTCTAATGCCTAACTCCTTTTCAGACTACTGTCATTATACTATACTGGATTTTCTATTGTTTCATTGTGCCTGTAGACAACATAATTTATTTCTTTTTGACTTTCTTTATTGTGGCCTGAAGAGCAATACTGTGACATATTTTTATTGAAATTACTCTTTCATATAAGCAATTGAACCTAATTTCACTTTAAATCGAACAAGTGTGCTTAACATTATTCTCCAGTATTATACAAATGGCCCTCAATGCAGCATTCGAAACAATTCTTCTCCTGCTGATGCACAAATTTTTATGGCTTTCACATATCTTCAGCTTTCTATTACTATTTTCAAATGTATTCCACATTCTTTTATATTTATGTCTTACTACAGATCTTAAAATATTTTTAACTGAAAGAGATTGATTATTTCAGACAAAATTACACAATTACTGAACCCAAAGATACACTTTTGCTACATATCATTGGCCTGCACCTTTTTTAATGATTAATAAAAAAAAATTAGTTACAGAAAAATCTTACTCGGGACGGCTCTACACGATGATAATAAAATCAGTTAATAAGATATACACCCTATATGCACCAACTAACATCACTAACAAAAACAAAGGAGAATAATTATGGAACCAATTAGATAATATTCTCCAAAAAAATCCCAAATAACCATGTCAAAATCATTATGGGCGATTTCAATGCACAAATTGGTAAAGAAAAGAAATAATGATATTGGGTAGGTAAATGGTCAGGGCATACGCAGACCAACCAGAATGGCATGCGACTCATTGAAATCTGCAAAAACCATGACCTATTTTTCAAATACACATTTTTCAAGAAAAGAGCCTCGAAAACCAGAACTTGGATCTCACCTAATCCATTACTAGGTGGATATCAGTTGGATCATGTAATGATCTCCCGTGTAAATACAGTAGAAATCATGAAACTTAAAGTCCTTAATGGACTAGACCTAGATTCTGACCATTACCCAACAAAATTCTCCCTAGATGACATTCCAGAAAAAAGAAAATTCATTAAGAAATCTCCACGCCATAAATATGATGTACAAAAGATAAATGGTAATGAACAATTTACAAAAGAAACACAAACTTTAACCACAAAATTGGCAACAACTGCAAGCAGGACTTTTAAAAGCATCTGAAACTGTAGCACCACAAACAAGAACACATAAACTCCCATGGTGGACAGATGAGTGTGACCAACTGATAAATCTCAGACAACAGGTGTGGCAAAATTGGTTGTGCAACAAAAATCAAAAGACCCTGGAAGATCTCAAAGATACCAGGAAAACAGTCACAAAAGCAATACGAACAGTCCGTAAACAACACAAAGACAAAAAATTGCAAGACATAGAAAATGATTTCAAGAAAAACAATTCCCAAAATTTCTACAGAGTATTCAAACAAAAATTAATGAAGTACTCTCCTCCATCACTCCAATTTAAAAATGAACATGGGGAAATTGCCCATACCAACACACAAAACTGTGAAATTCTTGCAAAATACTTTTCTAAATTACCGAATTGTGGAAAGCCTGTAGAAAAATTTGAGTTCCGTCATACACAACGAAACCCAGACTCAAAGCCACCAAGTTTACAGGAGATTAGAGATAATTCAGTCACTTAAAAATAACAAAGCTTTAGGAGAAGACCAAATCATCACAGAATTATGGAAAAATGCAGGAGAAAATCTTATTGCAAAACTCAAAGAAATCATACATGAAATCTGGAAAACTGAAAAAATCCCCACAGATTGGAAGACAGCAATCATACATCCTATGTACAAAAAAGGAAGTAAAACAGACCCCAACAACTATCTTGGAATCTCTTTATTGTCAATAACATACAAAATTCTGTCTAAAGCCCTACTAAACTAAGCAGAACCTCAGCTGGATTAAAAACTAGGTGAATACCAAGGTGGATTCAGATAAGGCCGATTATGCATAGAACAAATCCTTAACTTGAAAAACTCAATGAAATATTTACATAGTAATTAAAACAAAAGTTATGTCATCACATTTGTCGACTATAAAAAGCATATGACAGTATAAACCGAGAATCCCTTCTTGAAGTGTTGGCAGAATTTGGACTAGATCAAAAGACAACAAACATTATAAAAGAAACACTCATGGAGACCTAATCCAAAGTAAAATTTATGGGAGAACTGAGCACAGAATTTGAAATAGACACAGGAGTACGACAAGGGGATGGACTGTCCCCAGTGCTCTCCAATTGTGCTCTTGAAAAAGTTGTTGGAGAATGGAAAAAAGCAGGTGCACCAGCACACAGACTGGGACCAAAATGTAAGGGCATAGGATTAGACTGTTTAGCATTTGCTGATGACATGGCACTGATTGCCCAAGACATTACTGATGCACAGAAACAGCTAGAATTATTACAAGAGCAGGCAGCAAAAATAGGATTACAAATTTCATTTGAAAAAACACAATTTATGACTGACATCAAAGATGCACCTTCTTATCTCAAAATTGGTAATAACTATATCTCTCAAGTGAAAGAATTTAAATATTTAGGTGAATGGATTGCAGAAAATTGTAATAAAAAGGAATCTGTCAGATCAAGAATCCAGAAAATGGAGACAGCATTTCAGTTAACAAAAAATGTTTACAACGAAAAGAGTCTCTTGTGGAACTGCAAAATATGACACTACATAACAGTAATTAAACCCGAAGCTCTCTACGCATCTGAGACACTAAACCTTCAACACAGAACACTAAAAGGGGAATTAGAAGTGAAAGAACATAAAATAATGAGGAAAATCCTAGGACCAAGAACTAAAGATGGTGTGCATTATCCAAAACCCAATGCAGAAATATATAAAAATATCTCCAAAATAACAGACACAATGCACATGAGAAGAGTCCTATTCATGGGGCATTTAGAAAGAATGGACTCAAACAGGTTAGCGCACAAAATCCATACATTTTTAAAGAACAAAACTACAAGACTGAACTGGTACAAACAAATGGAAAAAGACCTGAGAGAATTAGGGTCTCCAAATCTACATGACAGAAATGAAATCAGAAAAATCACAAACACACGGGGTTTTGAGGAAGAAGAGAGAAAAACTAACTGACATACGTGGTCTGTGCAATGAAAGCTAGCCCATTCGTTGCTTGTGAAGGAATACTGGGCGAAAAGGAAGGCCAACAAATGTTGATTATGCGTGGTCCTAAGTGATCCATCCGCAAAGAAGAAGAAGAAGAAGAAGAAAGCATTGCTTACATTTCAAAAGAGAATAGTAGAAGATGATAACATTTTTCTTGTAATCTGAAAAAAATTAAGGTTGTAATTGGATAGATAAAGCCTACTCACCAACCAACGGCAGGAGAACACACAAATAAAAAGAAGGTTTTACATGTGCAAGCATTATGAGCCAGAGGCTCCTTCTTCTGTTAGAAGGGTTGAGGGGGAAGAACAGGAATGAAGGAAAAGGACTAGGGAATTTTAGGAAAAGGGGTAGGGTTCAGAAAAGTCACCCAGAACCCTGGTTTAGGGGAGACTTACTGGACAGGGTGAGAATGAAAGCTTTCTTGTTGTATTATTGTTTCTTGGAACTCTGTTTATGGTTCCCTAATTTCAGTCTCTAGCTCACCCTTGTTTTGATAAACTGACTTTGATATTTTTAAATGACTTACTTCTTCTTAGAAAGAATATGAAAATGGCTGTCCTCGAGAATCACAAAGACAGATGATCTGGCAAGTACTTACCTTCAGAAGACACAACTTCCAGTATAGAGTCTCAGGTTTTTTCTTCAGGTGAGAAATGTAAATAGTTTGTTGCGAATGGGGCAGGGGTGGGGTTGTGGAGAGAGCTTGTCACTCAGAATACGCATTAACAAAGAGTGCTGAGGTATGAGGAGGAATTGAGTTAAACATGAGGACTTGCAGCTCAGTTCAGCTAAAAGAATTCTGTTTATTTTTCTTTTGCCGTTAATAAGATTAGTTTTATTTATACTTGATCAAAATATCATTTTCAGTGCAGAGATGAAGTTTTTCATAATTAACAATCATACAGTCATAAATGCATGATCCATCATCTGTTAATCCAAGTACAGGAAAATAGTTAAGAAACAATACTATGTGTACGTAAAATTATACACAGTTTGGCTGTTTTCAAAATCAGAAATGTTGAACTAATCAGTGGCTGTATGCTTCATGTTCACCATGGGCTTACCACTCATTACTGCATGAACATCTGAATAAATTGACTTGCCTGTCAATTGACTATGATTTACACTAAATATTCACATGTATTTTATATGAAAAGCACCTAAAGAGAGGTCAGGAAGGATACATGACATTCATAAACTACGACATAGTATTTATACATCCATAATGAGAGAATCTGGAACATGTGCATTGTATTTTACTACATCAGTACGCAAACTTTATGTTAACATGTATTTTAAAGAAAAAAATGACATCATTCATCCAGCTTCACCAACATGCCCACAGTTTTTACTGATAGGAAGTGAAATAAATAATAATTAACAATTGCCAATTTTTGTGACAGTCAAGACTGAGTAGGATCAGATAATGTCTTATACTATTACAACAAACAATGAAAAGCTTTTTGAATTGAAAAATTTTCTTTGTTTCAAGTATCAGTTTTTGTGTGA
The DNA here is from genome assembly GCF_023864345.2 of Schistocerca serialis cubense. Lineage (NCBI taxonomy): Eukaryota > Metazoa > Arthropoda > Insecta > Orthoptera > Acrididae > Schistocerca > Schistocerca serialis. Next base: position 865,998,721 of record NC_064638.1, read on the forward strand.
GAATACATGCAATCTTAAAATTTCATGCCTATCAACACCAGAACATCCTCATTTTCACTATATTTCATGAGCAGCTTTTTGAAGGTGTAGAAACTATATCACATTCAATCACTGTTTTCATCTTCCGTTTGTGTAGTCTCGAAAATAATTTGGTAAACCAACCATATTTGTGCTTTTTGACTTTTGTTTGTTGGTCTGTTCCCAGTGATTCTACTGATGCTTGTGAATCATTTTCTACAACTTGGGAAATCTCTGATGAAACAGAAGATTTAGGCTCAACTAAATCTTGCTTGGGTGGTGATGTGACTGGAATAGTGCTTGTTTCTGTATGTTCCACACCTACATTTTTATCAGCAGAACTAGAAACAATTGTATCAGCAGTTAATACCTGCTCTGTTTGTGTTGTATCTAAACCTACCTTACATGCTGAACTTACACAAATTTCAATTTCTGAGACATTATTTATCTCACATTGAGTGTCAATAAAATAGTGTGGCTCAGGCTTTCCACATACAGACTCATGATTAACTTTCTGAGACTCAGTTTTCACAGCTTCTTGTTTTTCATTATAAATTACATCACCTTCTGAGGGTTTCTGATTTACTTCTGTCAAAGTGTCTATCACTACAGAAAAACTTTTATAGTTAAATTTTTCTGCTGCTTGTAATGCTAGACATGTCTTACATATTGTTTCAGTGCTTTCTGCATTTGGTTCTGGATTGAGGCTCGATATTGTCATGTCTTTCTTGTTATAGACATTTTGATTTTCTGACTCCTCTGTTCGTTCATTCTCAACCATTGGTTGAACAGTTCCATCAGTTTGTCTTTGAATACCATATTTATCTTCTCTCAATGGATTTGTACTTTGAGAGAAAATTTCCTTACCAGAATTTTGTTTAACCTGAATATCATCTTTTTCTTGCTGAGATAGATATTCTGTTGACAAAACATTTTCCTCTTTAGCTTGCACTGTATCATTACATTTGTTGATGTTATTTATATTTCTATTTGTAGTTTCTTCATGTTTTCTCATTTTTAAAGTGTTCTGTTTTAAAACATCTGGTTCATTTTGATTTCTCTGCCGGTCCCTTGCACTGAAAACAATTGCTTCTCTGTAAGGAGTGTCTGTCGTACTTGAACCAAATGAAAATTTCACAGCCTCTGTTTTAAGAGAACTTAGATTATCAGATGTTCTACCAAATATTCTGTTTTCATTAGGATCATTGCTTATGAGATTTTGGTCCTTTTCTTTGTTGGTTTCTAAAAACTGAGATTGTGGTCTACCTATTTTTTCACAAGTCTCAAGAGAATTTGTATCTGCTACAGTCATAAAATAGTTCTTCATATCTGCTGGCTCAGGGCTGGCACACAGTCTCAATGCATCCTGCTTTGCTATGTCATGTTTGGCTTCAGTAGGTTTATCGCTACTGTCAGAAGATTTTACTTCTAATACATGAGCTTCAGAATGCTGCTCTGCTGATGTTATAGTGTTTGTCATGTCATTGTGCTGTAAATAATTTTGTGTTTCTGCGAAAGGAGGGCTCTTCCTGTGCTCCATAGTGTCTTCAAACTTCAAGCTTTCTTCTGTAATTGTCTTAGCAACCTGCAAAAGAAAAATAATATTTGAAAATACATTAATATTAGTAACTGAAAGCAGCAAAAATAGCTTGAAAACCTAGTACATGAGGATGAAATCTAGTTTTCAGGATTTCCTTTCAACAGAAGAAGAACAAAAATGTATAGAAACATAAATAATGTTAATAATCCATAGCTACTTTTTATAGTGTTAATATGTTTTAGTTAGCAGCTGAAGGATTGTTGATAACAGAAACACGCACTGTATATCAACCTGTACATGTTCTAATGTCAAAATAAGGAAAAAAGGAACAAAATAAATACTTCAGAGTTCAAAGCCTTAGATTAATCATCAAGCACAAAACCATGCGGCTTCGCCTAAAAGGATGATGTTCTAAATAAATAATGCAAGAAAATAGAAATTCTTGAATGGAGCAGTATGTAAAACAAGCAAAAGGCAACTACTCATCTATAGCAGACCACTGCATAGAGCACAGAAACATGTAACAGGAAACAGCATTCACACAAGCTTTCAAGCTCTTGCACTTTTTCTAGAAAAAGTGCACATATTCTAAAGACAGTCACACAGACACCCAAACACACACTCCCATGGCCATGGTCAAATCTCCCACTTAACAAGTTTCACTGATAAAAGTATTTTTTTTTTTTTTTTTTGCATAATTCCTGGTGTTTGTGTTTTGCATGTTAGTATTCTGGTTGCTATGGGTTTATTTACCAATTTTAATTTTTTTATTTACCACTGCTGTTTGAGTAGAGATTTTCATTTTGTCATTTGGAGATAGTAAGGGGAGCTGTGGATGCTAGAAATTCGAGTCCCAGTGGAGAAATTGGAAATTTCTGACATAGTCTTCTGTTGAGGAGTGACAGCAGCAGAAACAGCTAGAAACATTTGTGCCGTGTAAGGGGATAATTGCATTGGATGGAGCATAGAAAGAAAATGGTTTTCTAGTTTTAATGAGGACTGTTTTGACATTAGTGCCTCTCAATGTTGTGGAAAACCTTAAGGATTTGATGAAGATCATTTAAATTCATTAAGGCACAATGATCCACATCAGTGTACTCAAGAACTGTCAAATATGATGAACAGTGATCATTCTACCACCATGTGACATTGGCTTGCAATGGGGAAGGTTCAAAAATGGCTCTAAGCCAAAATCACAAAGATCAGTAGGTGGCCATAGGTGCATCTCTGCTTGTCATCAATTGGTTCATGAACATCATCAGTTGTTACTGGTGGTGTCTTTATGATAACATTGATAACATAAGGAAAAGAAAAGAATGCCTGAGCTCAAACAAAGCAGCAACTCCCCGTATAAAGACCTGCGTATATCCACAAAAGATAATGTTATACATCTGGTGCCACAGTAACAGTGTGATGTATTTAAAGTTGCTTCCCCAAACTGACATTTATTGTGAAAACTGAGATATCTTGCAGACAAAATACAAGAACAATGACCAGGAAGACTCCATGAAGCAATGTTACTCCACAATAATGCTGGACTGACAAAAAATGCTACATGGGAGTTGGGTTGGGAAGTCATTCCACACGGAACTTATTCACCTGATCTTTTGCCCACAAATTTTCACCTTTTCCAGTCTCTAGAAAACAACCCTCAAGGAACTCCCTTTCTTGGTGAAAATGCACTGTGAACATGGCTCGATGAGTTCTTCGCCTCAAAACCTCACAATTTCTCCAGCTGCAGAATCAAAAATTTAGCCCAGCACTGGTAGACTATTGTAACCAGCGAAGCAGAGTATACTATTGATGAATAAAGTGACTGTTATGTGTATCTGTTGAGATTATTAAACTTATGGAAAAATGCTACAAACTTATGCACCAAACCAATATTTAAGGATTGACCACTGATTGCTTGACAAACTTGATATTTATCTGCAGCTAATACCTCTGGGAACTCTTTATACATTTTCATTGATGTAAACATTTGCTCCCACAGTTTTTTTACTTCATATGGCAGGTTCACATGGCTCTGGATATGTTTCCTTCTGAAACTATATTACACAAAAATGTTTCAAAGCAAAAGGGAATCAAGCCCACTTTTGGTCGTTTTGGGCTTATTCCATTTCCAACAAGGAGAACACATTGAGTGCCATAACTCAATTTCCTAGAATCCTCGCTCAGTGGAACAGTTAATATAAGCAAACATGTGTCTCGCATTATCTGTAGGCACATGACAGTTTCTAAGAAAATTATGGTCAAAGGTTTTGAATTACATTTCGTGCCTTTTGGCAGATGAATTATTTGGTAACTATGTGAATGTTTTCTGGTGTGTACTGAAATAACTTTGACTTTATTTGTGTGCTAACTCTATATGTCTGTTGAATGAAAACAAATAATGAATGAGCAAATTATTTGAAATTGTTTTTGGTGAAATTCCTTTAGCTTATCTTGATTTACAATTGAGTACAAGAACCTGTTTTGGTACACTGATCTGTTACATGTAGTTTGCCACAAGATTATTTGCAACATATGAAATCTTCAGCAATGTTAATGAAGTTTCTTTTCCCAGTGAGATTCATACGAAGAAATGTCACTGTGGCAAACCTGCCTTCACACATAACGCCCCTAGTGTTCAGAATTTTTATGCTTGGCATGTTTCTATGACCAGGATTATTCTAGGTATGCACTAAATCTTCATGAAGAACAAAAAGAATAAAACAAAAGAATCAATGTAAGAATGGATATAAAAATGAAATACACGAATATTAGAATTTAAAAAGATTATAACCCCTGATAATATCATACACACACACACACACACACACACACACACACACACACTAATTGTGAAACTCAATAGTAATTTTACAATTAATATAGTGCCCTTTATCCTCTAACCTGATGAGAAACATTCATGTAATAATCTTCTATAGACTTGGGTTTATAAACGAAAAATAAGTAAACAAATAAAATAAAATCCAGAAAAACTACACACATCACAAAAAGTTTTGCATCACCTCAGTTCCAAGAGTTACAGAACCTGTACAGAAAACTGGGATAGAGATCAACATAAACATCATTTCCACCCTTTTTCTTGCTCATGAAAACCACACATTGCATGTTGTACCACCATACAGTGAGATCTCCAGAGGTTGTGGTCCAGATTGTTGTACACACCAGTACCTCTAATACCCAGTAGCATGTCCTCTTGCATTGATGGATGCCTGTATTCATTGTGGCATACTATCCACAAGTTCATCAAAGCACTGTTGGTCCACATTGCCCCAATCCTGAATGGCGATTCAACGTAGATCTCTCAGAGTGGTTGGTGGGTCACGTTGTCCATAAACAGCACTTTTCAATCTATCACAGGCATGTTTGATAGGGTTCACGTCTGGAGAACATGCTGGCCACTCTAGTCAAGTGATGTCACTATCCTGAAGGAAGTCATTCACAAGATGTGCATGATGGGGGCGTGAATTGTCGTCCATGACAACGAATGCGTTGACAGTATACTGCCAATATGGTTGCACTATTGGTCAGAGGATGGCATTCGCGTATTGTACAGCCATTTGGTGCCTTCCATGACCACAAGCAGTGTCCATCAGCGCCCCATAATGCCACCCCAAAACAGCAGGAAACCTCCACCTTGCTGCACTTGCTGGACAGTGCGTCTAAGATGTTCAGCCTGACTGGGTTGCCTCCAAACAAGTCTCTGACGATTGTCTGGTTGAAAGCATATGCGACACTCACTGGTGAAGAGAACATGATGCCAATCCTCAGTGGTCCATTCAGCTTGTTGTTGGGCCCATCTGTGCCACGCTGCATGATGTCGTGGTTGCAAAGATGGGCCTCGCCATGAACATTGGGAGTGAAGTTGCGCATCATGCAGCCTATTGCACACAGCTTGTGTTGTAACACGATGTCCTGTGGTTTCACAATAACCATTATTCAACACAGTGGCATTGCTGTCAGGGTTCCTCTGAGCCATAATCCATAGGTAGCAGTCATCCACTGCGGTAGTAGCCCTTGAGCGGCCTGAGCAACGCATGTCATCAACAGTTCCTGTCTCTCTGTATCTCCTCCATATCTGAACAACATCACTTTGGTTCACGCCGAGATGCCTGGACACGTCCCTTGTTGAGAGCCCTTCCTGGCACAAAGTAACAATGCAGACATGATTGAACTGTGGTATTGACCATCCAGGCTTGGTTGAACTACAGACATGAGCTCTGTACCTCCTTCCTGGTGGAATGACGGATGGATCAGCTGTCAGACCCCCTCTGTCAGATGACTGTTTACGTCTTTGGAGGGGTTTAGTGACATCTCTGAACAGTCAAAGGGACTGTGTCTATGATACAATATCCACAGTCAACATCTGTCTTCAGGAGTTCTGGGAAGTGGGGTGATGCAAAACTTTTTTTGATGTGTGTATAATTAGGTTTTGGACACAGGGCACAAAAGTGAGAGGCTGGAGTCCTAGCCACTCTGCAACCATTTCAGCTGAGAATAGTGTGCACCAAAAGGGCATCTAAATTACATCAGAAACTTTGACTGTCATTTCCTCAGAAATGGTCAAGTATCTATGGACAAGCCTAAACATGAGTTCGGATAGTTTGACTCCTCTTCCACTGAGCAAAGTTTCAGGGAAATCGAGTTATGGCATTGGCTGTGTTCTTCTTGTAAATATTATTTATGAAGCTGCTTTCAGAGCGCCAAAGATTCATTTCTGGATATTGTAAATAACTGTCAAACTGTCATAGAACTGGCAACACTGCTGAGCATGGAGGGAAGCAGTATTGTGTTCAGAACACTATGGAAAAATGTCCATTGTCATAGTTTGCATATTTTTCATTGTCAGTGTGAGCTATAATTAAAATAGACTGATGATTATGAGTGATTTGTCTTAAGATATGGAAGATAACACATCAGAATACCAATGTTATAGCACAGATAAGCTAATCATTACATTGTAAATTTGTTAAGTGAGAATAAACTAACAGGTTAATAACCAGACTGGGCTATTACGGTTACATGTAGAAGAGTATTATTACATTTTGCAATATTTCATACCTAAAATATAAGATATAATATTACTTGGTACTTTCCAAGTCATTGTACATAATATTAGCACATTTCAGGTTGCAGACAGGCACAAAAGTCACTCACATATACCTTTCAGCCACAGCCTTCACCAGTAAAACAACCACACACACACACACACACACACACACACACACACACACACACACAAGCAAGTACACATCATGCACATATGACCACCAAATCCAGCATCTTGGGCTGGAATGCAGGTTATTCCAGCCCAAAATGCTGGAGATGGCTGTCATGTGTGCATGATAGGTGCTTTTGTGTGTGTGTGTGTGTGTGTGTGTGTGTGTGTGTGTGTGTGTTTTACTGACGAAGGCTGTGGCCAAAAGCTATATGTGAGTGTTTTTCATTGTGCGAAGGCTGTGGCCAAAAGCTACACTCCTGGAAATGGAAAAAAGAACACCGTGAATTCATTGTCCCAGGAAGGGGAAACTTTATTGACACATTCCTGGGGTCAGATACATCACATGATCACACTGACAGAACCACAGGCACATAGACACAGGCAACAGAGCATGCACAATGTCAGCACTAGTACAGTGTATATCCACCTTTCGCAGCAATGCAGGCTGCTATTCTCCCATGGAGACGATCGTAGAGATGCTGGATGTAGTCCTGTGGAACGGCTTGCCATGCCATTTCCACCTGGTGCCTCAGTTGGACCAGCGTTCGTGCAGGACGTGCAGACCGCGTGAGCCGACGCTTCATCCAGTCCCAAACATGCTCAATGGGGGTCAGATCCGGAGATCTTGCTGGCCAGGGTATTTGACTTACACCTTCTAGAGCACGTTGGGTGGCACGGGATACATGCGGACGTGCATTGTCCTGTTGGAACAGCAAGTTCCCTTGCCGGTCTAGGAATGGTAGAACGATGGGTTCGATGACGGTTTGGATGTACCGTGCACTATTCTGTGTCCCCTCGACTATCACCAGTGGTGTACGGCCAGTGTAGGAGATCGCTCCCCACACCATGATGCCGGGTGTTGGCCCTGTGTGCCTCGGTCGTATGCAGTCCTGATTGTGGCGCTCACCTGCACAGCGCCAAACACGCATACGACCATCATTGGCACCAAGGCAGAAGCGACTCTCATCACTGAAGACGACACGTCTCCATTCGTCCCTCCATTCACGCCTGTCGCGACACCACTGGAGGCGAGCTGCACGATGTTGGGGCGTGAGCGGAAGACGGCCTAACGGTGTGCGGGACCGTAGCCCAGCTTCATGGAGACGGTTGCGAATGGTCCTCGCCGATACCCCAGGAGCAACAGTGTCCCTAATTTGCTGGGAAGTGGCGGTGCGGTCCCCTACGGCACTGCGTAGGATCCTACGGTCTTGGCGTGCATCCGTGCGTCGCTGCGGTCCGGTCCCAGGTCGACGGGCACGTGCACCTTCCGCCGACCACTGGCGACAACATCGATGTACTGTGGAGACCTCACGCCCCACGTGTTGAGCAATTCAGCGGTACGTCCACCCGGCCTCCCGCATGCCCACTATACGCCCTCGCTCAAAGTCCGTCAACTGCACATACGGTTCACGTCCACGCTGTCGCGGCATGCTACCAGTGTTAAAGACTGCGATGGAGCTCCGTATGCCATGGCAAACTGGCTGACACTGACGGCGGCGGTGCACAAATGCTGCGCAGCTAGCGCCATTCGACGGCCAACACCGCGGTTCCTGGTGTGTCCGCTGTGCCGTGCGTGTGATCATTGCTTGTACAGCCCTCTCGCAGTGTCCGGAGCAAGTATGGTGGGTCTGACACACCGGAGTCAATGTGTTCTTTTTTCCATTTCTAGGAGTGTATATGTGAGTGTTTTTAATTGTGCCTGTCTGCAATTTGACGTGTCATCTTTAAGGTAAGTAGCAGTCTGTCTTTTCCTACACTGTTGATATTCCTACCTGGAGTTTCCATTGTTTCATTTTGGCACTTTTTTTTTCTTTGAATGCGGAAGATGATACAGCTGCTGAAGATAGTTGTTGATAATAATGTCGTCAATCAGGATGAAGCAGAAAGCAGAGGAAGAAGACACTCTCAGCATCCTGGAGTATTAGGCAACAGCAACAGAATTGTGGGCAGGATTATACTATGAGGAATGGTGTAAGAGTTCCAGCAAAAGCCTTTCTGTTAACACTGCCTACTGCACTTGCAACTGCCACAATCATCTTCAATCAAAAGAGAGAGAAAATATACTTCATTCCTCCTAGAAACTTGGTGATTACATATGGAAAATTGTGTACCTTCAGGAACTTGTTCAGTCAGGTCCAAATATGGTCTCAGAACAAAGATTGTTCCAGAAATCATAAAGGTGGTAGCTTCAAATATTTCTTAAGGATTGGAGTGAGATATGCAGGGTGCGTTTTTTGAAAACCTTTCAAATTGTGGGAAAAGATTATGCATGTGTATAAGTAAAGATGAAATTTTTAGTGTATTAGACGGCTGGAAACACTAATTAAGCTGATGGAGAAGCTTACATTTCTTTCTATTCTGTGGCTCAGTGAAGATTAGTTTGGTCTGAAAGAGACAGTAAACTGATTCCATTCTTCACATCTCCAGCACAAGTTTGACTTCTCCTGAGCCTACAAAAGATGATGTAGGCAACCAAACACCTGGGATATACAAAATACCCTGTGTGGGTGGGTAGTTTTATGTCAGATAGATTGCACACTAGTGAACAGTGCCATGTAGAACAAGAGAGCTTTTCCTACCTATGGTATCCCAAGAAATTATTGGTAGCAGAACATGCACTGGGAAATGGGCCCCAAATTGCATTCAGTGACGCATCTAATATATTACTGAACATAAATGGTTTCTGAGATAGCATAATAAAAGAAACAGTATAGATAAAAATATCTGAAAACATCCTCAGTAAAGACACATCTTGTAGCTTCATGCACTGGAGCTTATGGACAAATAACTCCCAGCCATAGGTATCTTCCTAGATCTAACAAAGGCCTTAGACATGGTTAATCATAGTATACTTTTGCAAAAGATGCATTCCTATGGAATAAGAGGAAATGCCTATGACTGGTTTAAAAGCTATCTGGAAGATCGACAGCAGTATGTCGAATTAAATGAAACTAAGCTCTCAGATACAGCCAGCACTGTACATTCCTCCATACATACCATAAAACAAGGCAGTCCACAAGGCTCCGTCTTGGGCCCCTTGCTGTTCTTACTTTACATAAATGACCTTCCTCACAGCCTACCAGACACAAAAACCCTTTTGTTTGCTGATGACACCTCTGTACTCATATCTGTGCCCGAACAAATTCTCCATTCTAATATAGATAGGACCACAGATCAAATAAATCGATGGCTTCAAAGTAACAGGCTGCTTCTTAATGCAAAAAAGACAATTGGAATAACCTTCCACACTGCCCAAAACAGAAATCCATTACTACCAATTATATCACTGGAAAAAAAAAAATGTTAAACTTGAAAATGAAATAAAATTTTTGGGGGTCACTATTACTGATACGCTCACATGATAAAGGCACATTGACGTTACCAGCACAAAACTTAGTAAAGTATGCTTCATGATTAGATCAATAAGGAACATCACTAACACTAGTATCCTAACCACAATGTACCATGCCCTCTTTCACTCTGTACTTAACTGCAGAATCATCTTCTGGGGCCAAAATTCTGAATCAGTTAAGATATTCAAACTGCAAAAGAAGATAGTCAGAACAATTATGTTCAAAAAACAAAGAAACACTTGTAAACCATTATTTAAGAAACTAAATATTTTGCCCCTCCCATGCCAATACATACCAGATTTATTATTCTTTACCAAAAAAAGTATCGACAAAATTAGCAAAAATATGGATTACCACGATTATGACACAAGATCAAAAAACTCTCTAAGAACACTTCCCCACTCAACAAAACTGTACAGTGATGGTGTCAAGTGCATGGGAATAAAATTATATAACCATCTTCCAACTGTTATACAAGAAATCCAAGAAATAAATAGATTCAAACAGACAGTGAAATCTCTTTTAATAAAAGACTGCTTTTATACCATCCAGGAATATATGGAATCAAAATTGTCTTAGTGCATGATAATGTATCAAAGCTGAATGTTATTAAGTCAATTTTGTCACATCATGTAACAATTCTTTGTAAAGCTTTAACTTTAAGTAACATAATTTGTAGGTAATGTAAAATAATCATTCTTCTGTGTTCTTGTTTACTGTTTTAGACTCCTGTAAACCGTATATTTGTATTGACTTATCCCATATCAGTTGTACAAGCCATTGTACTGATTTGATCTATGGGACAAATAAATAATAAATAAATAATAAATAAATAAATAGCTAAGCACAACTTATGACCCAGCCATCAGAAGTATGAATAGGGTGTGGTGGGTGCACAATCAAAACATTACCATGTATGACATCATCAGTGATGTCACAGATGGTAACAAATCTATATAAGAGTGGAAGCTGTAACCATATAACAGTCACTAATTGACAAAGCCCAAGGATCACTCATCCAAAAGTCCATGCATATTTAACCACTTTACACAGTTGTTAGCTTAAGAAAATTTTACTTGTTAATATTAACAAGAGAGCATTGTGTGTCCAGTTGGCACAGTATAGGTCTAAAAGCTACCACAGTTTTTATTCTCTTTTGTGTGAGCCGGTCAATGACTGAATGCTCCCAAATCCATGAAATCATGCATTCATACAGTCCTCCTATTATTCAGTATTCTGCATTTATCAATGGACTTTTACTAAACCATAACCAGTTTAAATGTAAACTGTCCTTAGCCAAGCAATTGTTGCTTTAGAATTTATTTGTATTTATAAACACTGTACCTAGACTATTAAAGATTTAATTGATATCACAGTTAATTTTCTGCATATGTCACACATACCCAGATCTTTAGTAAACAGTGTCATTAACTGCAGTTCTCCATATTATTAGAGATTTTTGGTGGATCGAATTAAGTTTGTTCCCTTAATAATTTTGTCACTGCCGCTGCTTGAAGAGAATTACTACCTACATGGATGAAGATTCCTTTATAGAGCTTGCAAGATTTTCGTGTTGAACCATCCTGTGTAGTCAGTGTCTTATTGAAACATTTCTTTAATTGGTGTGTTCTGATCCTTGGGTGAACATCTGTTGTGGAACTTTGGACTACCAGATTTGCAGCAAAAAATGATCTATAACAATAAATTCTCCTTTTTCTTTCTGTTTTCCATTTCTGTGTGGTCTCATGTTCTTTTTATTGTCTGCTGCTCTTATTTGCTTGTATTTATTTTCAGATTTTGAAATTTACATTGGAGTTTATGGGTACTTGGCAACATACTTCATATAAGACTGATCAAATGTGTCACTCTGCCTATTTAAGTGGTTCTCATCATGTATCACCTCAGTTTTACTACAAAAACATTTTTTAATGTTTTTGGTCACAGTTGTCTCACTAAAGCAATCCTCGTCCTTCTTTTAGAGTGTCAATGTCACTTTGTAGTAATTCAATAATTTTTCTCTTGAGAACTCAAGCTGGATGAAAGTGCAGGGATATCAACCTCACATGTGATGGAACCTCTCTGACAAGGCAGTGAGGAAGGTCTTCGACTAACAGTTAAGTGACAGTGCAATGTAGATGATAGTATTGTGTGGATGTGTGTATTGTAGGTCTCGTAAGTAAAGTCTAATTCATACAGCATACCATGCATTAATAGTGGTACCCTACTGATCCATAGTCTGATACTTCCTACACTGTGACCAAACGTCTGTTGAGAACACACATTCATTCAGCATTCACGAAACACCAGCTCAGACTATCATGTTGCAATAACGTGGCCATCCCAAATCAATTTAACCATCACAATAATTTCTATGGACAACAACTTGAGGAATGCTGTGTCATATGTGCAGTGTGCTAATTACGTGATTAAAATTGAGTGCAACTTTCAACAATGTGATGTTTCTTGGTTAACTCTGGCCTTGCAATGTCTCATCAATGGCCACCTCCTCCAAACCTATAATTAGACTTCAAAAACAATAGTGTGTATGGCCCTGCCTTGGTTCAGCAACAGACCAATCTATGTACAATTCTGTGTTTGTGTCTCCCACATCCCTCATATCATGCATTGGATTCAAGCAACTGCTAACTGTTCTGCCACAACCAGTTGTGCACTATGTAGATCCTGCAGCCATACTGCTTAACATGACAAATGATATGACTGTTCACCAGCCTTCCTTGTCACCACAGTCAGGCATGTATTTAAAACTACACCCATCCAACACCACTCGATCGTTCGTGACTGCAGAATGTATTTTTGAGACTATCAGAATTTCCAACAATGCCAAAAAGTATGTGCATCTACTCTGTTATACAGAAATGCAGGCCAAACTCATTAGTGACTCTATCCTGACCTTGCTGTTTAAGAACAAGTGAATGGAAATATTCAGAAAACCTTCATGTCCAAAAACAAAAATTTTCAAGAGATATAAAAAAATATTCCAGGTCTTAAAATATGATGAAATTCCAATTTTTTTTCACATTTTGAATTAAAAATCAATGTAGAGGGAAGAATGCCAATGAACTGTAGACAATCGTGACACACTTTCTTGATGTTAATTTAAAATTTATTTAAAGAACATGTGGACTTTCTCAATATTTTGTAATACCCAAGCATAATTCATTACTTACTTGTTATTTTATTGCTAACATGGACAAAAATTGAACAAATTATGTCTATTTCAGATTCTCTTTGAAATTATTATTTGGTTCACCCTTTGATGCATTGGCTAATTCTATGTGAAAGTGAAAAAGTTCTGGATTATTTCTTCTTTTGGCTCAAGTGGTAGAAATCACCTTTAAGTCATGCATTTTCTTGTCATTTATAGGCACATATCGATTATTGGCTCTGTTTAAAACAGTGCCAACAACACAAAATTTAACTCTGTATCTCTTGTATTTCGGTTTAGATGACAGAATGGCAGCATAACAGCACAGAAAATGCCAGAATGTATGGCATTTCTCTATATCACGGTCAGCCTACCTGTTTAAAGTACAAAATCATGGGTAACTAAATTTGTCAAAGAATGGACATGTGGGGTTTTTCAATATTCCCTTTCAAGTATGGTGCAGTGAGAATTGCCCTGTTATAGACACTTTCACACTTTCCAGAACAGCAACTTCAGGAGATCATATATGAGCATCCATGAGGACACACTATCACAATTTTGGAACTGACACCATGCTACCGTCAATATCTCCCTTTCTCTAGATATGACATTTTGGACCCTACGGCTAGTGAAGTTACAGACTGAGCTACAACTCACAATGGTCGTCCATGACTCAGCCCTTGTAGAAGATCAACTCAGGCTCATAGAACACATGTCTTCAATGATCTAACACCTTTGCAAGATTAATAAGTGCAAGAAGTGCACACCTGCTGGCATAGGAGGTCACCTGAATCTGCCAGAACCATCCTGACTATTCACGAAGAGGACCTCACACCCCGATGACAGTAGACAACCCACCATGGCTCAGCTACCCAGCCTGCATCACATGGCAGCAGTGCACTAGTCACCACTTCCACCTTCTGACAGATGACTTGTTGATTTCACAGTTGATTCGGTGGTGCTGCTTGTAAGTATCACAAGCTCTGTGATTACCCAAATGCTGCCAGCATTCTGATTTAGGTGCATCAGCCCATGAGGAAGAAACAAGTTGCTTACTGCTTTCATAGCCTATTGCTTTCATAGATTGCCCAGGTGCATGGTGCCATGATGAGATCCATGAAATGACACCTCTTTGTGCCTGACCTCTTGACACATCAATACTTCTTCGTAGATACGGGATCGGACATCAGCTCCCTGCCGCGACTCAGCACACCAATGTTCACACCAGCAATGAGTTTATACTCCCATTCAGTGAACGACTCAGAAATTATGGTCCATGGCACCACCAACCACACAGTGCATCTTTCTCTAACCTTGCAATACACTTGGACATTCTGCATTACGGATATCATTGAGCCAGTCAATGGCATGGGCTTATTATGCTTTCACCAGCTGTCACCAGATGTAATAAAATGGAACACTGAAAGCCGTTATTATGATGTTATTTATTATATGGCTACCAGTTTTGGTGCTTCAGTGCACCATCTTCAGGCCTTAACTGATGCCGAGGGGATTAACTCCAATCATACACATGATTCATCAGTGGCCAACATCTATGAATGGTTTTTGCAGACTACTTTTAACAACAAAGTTGTGTCTCCAACTGTGATGTGGGTTGATGGTTGGAGACACAACACCATTGTTACAGGTAGTCTGTGAAACCCAGTTCAGAGATGTTGGCCACTGATGAATCATGTATATGATTGGAGTTAACTCCCTCAGCATCAGTTAAGACCTGAAGGTGGTGCACTGAAGCTCCAAAACTGGTAGCCATATAATAAATAACATCATAAGGATGACTGTATGTGTTCATTTTAGTATGTTATGTAAATGGCTGACATCCCCCAAACCTCCAATCAAAACGATGAGCACACAAAAACTCACCAGATGTTGTTTATTCTGCTCGCACCCATCAGCCCACCAGTGCTAGCATTCAGGGCCTCTTCCTCCCCAACCATGTCTACACTGCTCACACCTGCCCAGCATTGTGTTGATGGCATGTACCTCGATATGCTTTGGGAATGTGTCGCACTAGTGGATGATATACTGAGTACACATCAACACTACATTGGCTGTCACAAACGATGTCAGTGGCTTCGCAACAAGGAGCAAGACCTTAGGTGATGCATCAATGATGTAACTACTGAATTGCATAAGGCCCGTGAACACCTTCACATGGCTCAGTGTCAACAACTGAGGACAGCAGGCCATGTGCTGGGTCCTGCCCTGCCCCCTCCAGCTAGCCTTGGCTTGCATGCAGCACCTGCCCCACCGTGCCAACTCCTGCTGCCTTATGAGCTGTTATATGTGCATTTGTACATACTTCTGACAGCTCTTGGGCTTCCCACATTAAACTGGTGCCCAAAAAAGACAGTTCCATCAGACTCTTCAGTGACTATTGGGTCTTGAACTCCAGGACTGTACATGATACTTATCGCATACCTACTATCTAGTCCTCACACATGCACTTGCTGGTGCAACAGTGTTTAGCATCACTGATTGCAAACAAGCATACTTTAAGTCCCAATGCATCCAGATGATATCCAAAAAAACAGTGATCACTATGCCGTTTGGGCTGTTAAAATATTCCTACATGTCTTGTGGTCTTAAGAACACAGCTAAGGCATGGCAGTAGTTTTCGGTTGTCTTTTTTCCATTATCCATTTAGTTATACATACCTGGATTCTCATTTTCTCCAAATATCATAATGAATATTCAAGGCATCTAGAACTAGTTCTAGCCATGTTCCAAGTTGGTCAGTAGTTATTAATGAATCCAATCCAAGTCACAGTTACATCCAGCAGAGGTCACATTCCTAGGTCCCTAGCTCAACACTTCTCGTATCAAGCTGACAGGAGTGTATCTCTATGGTGAGCAATCTTCCTCTTCCTGAAATATAATACAACCTACAGTGCTTCCTAGGGATTCTAAATTTCTATCATCACCACCTGTCTCATGTGGCTGAGCTACAGGTACCTCTCATGAATGCTCTGGTGGGCAGACAAACGTGACAAGAAGAAAATTCAGTTGACTTTAGAGATGGCTGATGAATTTTCACATGCCAAGTGATACTTGACATACACTCTCACCTTGGCACACCCAAAGCCTCATGCCCAATTGACTCTCATAACTGACATGAGCAATTTCATTATGGGCCAGTTCTGCAACAAATCTCCAAGAAACTGTCACCCTACCAGGCCAAGTGGTATGTGTTTGAGTGGGATCTTCCAGTAGTCTGTTCCACCATCTGGTACTTCCACAGAGACACTGAGGGCTGACAAGTTATCATGTATGCAAATCATAAGCCGCTAGTAGACATAAAAAAACCATCACCAAACTCCAGCTCATGGCTATTACAGTATTTGGACCTTATAAAGCTGAACACCACACACATCAGACAAGCACATGACACAGACAAAATTATTGCAGATTATCTTTCATGCATCAGTACAAAACAACTTTGCATGTGTAGCAAGGGAACAAATGAAAGACACAAGTATCAGAGAGCTGCACTACAATTCAGACACTAGCCTCCACAATGAACATTGTCCGGTCCCCTCATCTAATGAACATTCGTTATATGATGTGTCAAAAGACAGACCACATCCACTGGTGCCTTTAATGATGCAGAAGGATATATCTGACCTGCTACATAACTTGAGTCACCCCAGTATCTAATAACAGTATGCCTCGTCACAGATTTGTGTGGCTGAATGTGAAATGCGGTTGCTCTCACTGGGCTCTGCCTTGCAATCCCATGCCAAAGAGGCAAGATTGGTCACCATGTTTAAGCCCACCTTGGATGCTTTCTGATCCTGAAAGCATGCTTTAAGCATGTGCATCTTGACATCATTGGCCCCTGACTAGAACTAGACGACTATTGCTATATTCTTTCATTGATCAGCCAAACCACATAGTAGGTCAAAGCAGAAACCCTAAATGACATTACAGCTGAGTGTACTGCTCATGTGTACATCCACCTGTGAATCACATGATTCAGTATTCCAGAGCAAGTTACTACTGATCAGGGCCATCTGTTTGAGTCATGCCTCTTTAACACCCTGGCTGCCTCTGCAGAATATTGCACATGTGCACCACCACCACAAAGTAATGGGCTCTGTGCATGGAGAAGTGGTACAGGACCATGAATGTGGCCCTGATGTGCCATGGCAAGTCCAGGTCTGAAGCTCTTCTGTGGATTCTACTTGGCATATGCACAGCACACAAGGATGATACGCAGACATCACTAGCAGAGGTACTATACAGTGACCTGCTTGCACTACCAGCACATTTTGCACAACCTTCTACGATCCCGTTCAGGCATACCTCTCATCATTGGTTCATCAGGTATGGCAGCATATTTGCACAATTTGAGTACCAGCACCACATTCAACACCAAAATCCTTGAGTGGTTCTATGGACAGTGAAGCAACCTCCTTCATACACATGTCACCCACTGAGCCTCGAAATCACAGTACAGGCACCTTCATCACCCTCCTGCACACTTGGCCCAATACCGGCTGTATAGCATTCAAATGACACCCACATTTCACTGAGAAACAGTCCAGTCACATCCCACATTTGTACCAGCCATGACATGGCTGATCATGTGCATCTGCATGTGATGACACTCCCTGCCATCAGCTGCATCTTACTGAGAAAAGGTCCAGACACACCAAGCAGTTGGGCCATCCATGATGCGGCCAGTCATGCTCATCTGCATGCATTGACACTCCCTGTTATCGTCCACCACAGTACTCCATGCTCCCAGAGGGGGACTCTGTGGGGATATTGGTCTAGCCACAATGGGAATCTCTCTGACAAGGCAGTGAGGGAGGTTTTTGGCTAACACTGAAGCAGCAGTGCATTGTAAATGACAGTATGGGTATGTGTTGTAGCTCTCATAAATAAAGTGACATAAAGCACAGCGTACTGTGCATTATTGGTGGTATCCTATCAACCCACAGTCCAATAGTTTCTGCAAAAGCTTTTTGTATTAGCCCTGCAAACAGTATAGGCACGACTACTGAATACGGTCATTAAGATATTTTAGGTATATTTTTGCACATTTTTCATGCAGTCAGAAGTAACATTTCATGCACAGAATTCCTTTTGCTACACACTTCAGACACATTTTACTGAATGCACTATTAAGTGTCCTGTAAATATCCGCATAGAATGTTTCAAGGAACTGTATTAAGTGAAGAGCCTTGTAAATAATGCAGTCTCCCATGTATCACTCACAAAGGACTACCAAGAGAAGATTAGACTCACTACAGTGTGCAGGCAGTCATTCTTCTTGTCCTTCATATGTGAAAGCAATGGGAATAATCTGTAACATGTTACACAATGGGAAGTGCCCTTTCCAAGCATTTCACAGTGCTTTGCAATGTATGGATGTTTGTAAATGTAGATTATCTTCTTGTTTTTCCAGAAATTGACACACACAGCTCACAGTAAAACAATGTTTGGAAGCATCCCACTACTTCTTGTTAGAGAGCTTGTGCTGTCATATATTTTAACTTTCCCATCTACATATGTTTCTCAATTAGTTTTGACTCAACATCTGCATCTGTCATATTAAATTAATGGAGAATTCCCCACCATGAACCCTCTGACTGATAAAAACTCATCCCTCTGCTTCGTGTTTGACCAATATACCTATATTAACATATTACCAATTTGCTTACAGAGTCATTCAAACAGTCTTTTAGATTTCACTGCTGCAGGATTAAGTATCAGCCATTAATCTACAAGGTGGACACTTGTAGAAAAGCACAATTGGTCAAAATCTTGAAAATTGTGTTCTGTACTTATGTGATACTGACAGCCCATTTAAAACATATAAAGGTCACTTGCACCTGGATCAAGTGATAAACTTGTAAGCAACATAAGAATTGTTTCAATCAATCTCGATAGGACCTATGATTTCTTGCCAATGTAAAGACACTACAATTCAAACAACAAGCAAATGCATATCTTTGGCAAAAAAGAAAAAAATAATAATAATTTGCAAACATCAACTGAACCACATCCTTCACCAGGGCTATGATTATCTCTCATACTGCCCTAAAGTAAGGGAAATCCTACCCAAGATGCTTCCCACCCTTCCTAAAGTGGTGTTCCATCACCCACCCAACCAACACAACATCCTATTCCTCCCTATGCTACTCCCACTTCCGGCAGACTGAGGTGCAAGACCTGCCCAATCCACCCACCCAGCGCTTCCAACCCCATTCTTGTCATAGGCTTATCTTACTCCATCAGAGGACGGACCATCTGTGAAAACACCCATGTCATATATCAACTCTGCTGCAAATACTGCATACACAACCTTTTATGTTGATATGACTACCAACTAACTGACCACCAGCATGAACGGCCACTGCCAAACTATTGTCAAGAACAAATCCGACCACTGAATGGCACAATCTGCAGCTTGGGACAATTTCAATGGCTGCTTCACAAGCCAAGCAATCTGGATTCTTTCAACCACCACCAGCTTCTTTATACTACATGGATGAGAGTCATCCTTACAACACATCCTCTGCTCCTGCAATCATCCCGGCCTCAACTTCAGGTAACCCATTGTCCCCACACCCACCACCCAACAGTTTCCCCTTCCTCTGTCCTGTCACCACCTCCCAGTTCATGTCCC
This sequence comes from Schistocerca serialis cubense, assembly GCF_023864345.2. Classification (NCBI taxonomy): domain Eukaryota; kingdom Metazoa; phylum Arthropoda; class Insecta; order Orthoptera; family Acrididae; genus Schistocerca; species Schistocerca serialis. The sequence continues at coordinate 866,018,686 of NC_064638.1, forward strand.
CGTGTTGCCTTCAGCATGTGCCATTTCCCACCAGCCACTATAACTGTACCTACCACCACTCCCTACTGCATAGCTAGCTGGCAAATCGGGCTTCCTCAGAGCCATTGGCCACCAACCTTCAGTCCCTCTCTCTGCCTCCCAACTCTCTCTCACTCTGTCCACCACAACCAGCCCACCTGCTGCAAAACAGCACTGTCAGTCTAGTTGGCACCAAGGAGGGGCAAAGGCATATGTATGTGTGTATGTGTATGTGTGTGTGTGTGTGTGTGTGTGTGTGTGTGTGTGTGTGTGTGTGTGTACTCTAGCTTGTCAAAAGATGGCTCTGAAAGCTAGATGTTTTCCTTCTTTTGTATGTGCCTGTCAACAACTCATTGCTTCTGCTTTACAGTGAGTGGTCTCCTTTAATCGTAGAATATTTACATATTACAAGAACTTTCCTACAACAAAAAATTATAAAACAGTAAGGTGAGTCACATTAAGATGAAACACCCCTTTTATTTCATGAATGGTTACCCAAATCGAAACAAAGTTTTCAGCAAACATTACGAGTGTCAAGAGGCATATACGTTTTTGTTTGGTTAATGTTTTTAGCACTGGTATCAACTGAGACATTAAAGTAAGTATGTCTTTTTAAATGGAACCATATACTTCCTATAATTGTATTTGATAGCTCTTGAGAAGACAATTACAGTGATATAGCATTTATTAATGTTGATGTTGAAACCAGCCATAAAAAAAAATTGAGAAATGTCCTAGAATGTATGAGCACAGTGGCAGAAACAGCATTTTCGGTGCAAAAACTGCCAAGCAGGCATCTCAGATCAAGCTGCATAGTTGTGTACTGTAAGGTAGAACTGCAATATGAGAATAAAGCTTTATTTTGCCTTGAGCCAATTTACAACCTAGGTGCAGATTCACCTACGAATTTTGTATATGGAAATACAACAAAGGCTAGAATCTAGGGCTTAGGAAAACTATTTCACATTTGTGTATCCTCCCAGATTAATGTAAGGTGAAATACAGAAATCAACTGCTCATTCTTCAAAAGGAGATCTTATATGCTGTAAAAAGTGACTACTGTATTAAATACTTAAATGTTAGAAGGAAGATTTGACCTCTCTTTTCCTGTACATGGCTGTGTGCTTCTTAGAGGTAAAATACAGGCTCTCAGACAACTGTCTCTACCTACACTGTTCTAAATTATATCATATTGGATACATTCATTGAACTAAACCTTTTATTAAAAATACTTTGGTGACCACCTGTACACAGCAAAATGAATATTCTTCTTCAACAAATGTCAATTCATGTGGAATGTAACCAAGTAATGACAGTGTTATCACTATGTGCAACAGATGCTGTTGACTTATTTGACATAGGAATCCAATTTTGTACATGCATAAATAAACAAATAACACATAAATGAAATAAACAATTTACTAACAATGATTTGGTAACTACCCAAATCACAAACATTAATTTTGTCATCCAAAAAAATAGCTTTATCCATAATCTAAGCACATGTTCAACCTGTTGACCATGGACTGAAAGGCACATGTGCAATTTCCATTTAAAAGAATGATGATCAGATGTAATTACAGTGAGTGATATGGTATAGCATGCACTGGAGATCTGACAGCAAATATTGTCTCGCATAGTTTGGACTTCGTCATAGACTGCATCTTTGAGTGCTTCCCAAAGAAAGAAATTAAGAAAAGTCAAGTCAGGGGATCTCACAGGCCATTTGACAACAGGATTTCATCCTGTCCAGTGTCCAGGAAAGTCTCATTCAGTATTTGCATAGAAACATGGGATGAGTGAGTTGGAAAGCCATCATGTTGCAGCCAAATACATTGTCAAATATCCAACAGTACCTCTTCTAGAAGAACTGACAGAATGTTCGTCAGAAAGTGTGTGAATGAACGTCCATTTAGAAGACCTGAGATGAAGTAAGGTCCCACAACATAATTTCTTATGATGCGATACCATATGTTAATGCTCCACAGCCATTGACGTTGCACCTGATGAAGCCAGTGTAGATTTTTGGCCCCCCAGCAGTGGATGTTATATGAATTTATATTGGCATCATTAATAAACATTGCTTCATCAGTAAAGAGCACACATTGGTTAAATGTAGGTTCGCCTCTTAGTTGCTTTGAAGGGAAATCTGACAAAATTCTGTACAATGTTCAAAATCATGCTCACTGAGTGCCTGACCCTGATGTAGTGACAGATGATAGGGATGAAAAATCTGTTGATGCAGGATGTGAATGACACTCGTCTGGCTGATTCCACATTCCTTGGCAATATGTCTCATACCACTGTGCAGATTCTTTAGCATCATAGCCAGGGTAGTTTCTTTGTGTTCTCTGTCAGGTACAGTCTCTTTTTGACATTCAAGCAGCCTGTCCACTTTACTAGCATTTTAATAATTCCTGCATTTGCCTGGTGTGTCAGATATTGGCAATCCAGATAGATAGCACAACACCACAGTACTGTTTTTACAGCATTTCTTTTACATTCACCACATAAAAGTATTATATCCAACTTCTTCTCATTGGTGTACATGTCTGCATGCAACAAATGTTGAAGAAGAAATGAGCAGTCTGCCATGCTGACACATAAGCAGGAAAATGTGTTGACATTCTGACACGGAGTAGCATGAGAGCTCAGCTTGGTGGTGTTAGCACTGCTAATGCAGATTCCGGCCACAATGGTCTCACATTCTAGGACATTTCTCAAATTTTGTAAGACAAGTTTCAACGTCAACATTAACAAAGGCTATATCATTCGAATTGGCTTCTTGAAAGCTATTGAATGTATTTATACGAAGTATATGGTTCCATATAAAAAACGTACTTGCTTCAATATTCTCATAGACACAAACACAGGGTTGAGAAAAACTGTGTCACGAAATTTTATCCCTGGATAGTTGGTGCCTGTAGGAACCAAAATTACTAATGTTGTGTAGGTTGACAATGAACAATTTTTAAACTATGGAAACTTGGCACCACATGCTCCGATTGGACATGAGATTGCCCTTTTGCTGTTCGCCAGTTGACAAGCAGCGCTATGGTTGTTGGTTCACACATTCAAACGTCCCTTGCCCCATCACTGTCCCAACATATCTTGTCCTATATCATGATGTGCTTTGCTGTACAAATTGTATGATCTACAGGACCAATAAAAAATAAATCAAATAAAATCAACATGATATGTACACATGTCAAATAGGTCTTGATGTTTGTCTCCATCTCATGTCACAGGCATTCACATGTAAGCTTCGCTTCGGAGTACACACACATCACCTGCGATTTAGTCATACAGTAAGCATGGTACCACAGTATTTGTTTGACAAACAACAAGATACGGTTTTTGTTTATGGACTAGCCAATGATGATGTGCATGGAGCTTGATGGTTGTATGAGGAACAGTACCCAGCAAGATGTCATCCACACCCGCAAACATTTACAGCAGTTCACCGGCGACATGGTGAAACAGGCTTGTTAGCAGGATATCATGGTGATGCTGGAAAACCTTGAACACAACAGGATGCTGCATTTGAAGAGACTGTTCTTGAGCACTTCGAGGAAGCACCTACGATAAGTACTCAAGCAGTTGCACATGACACGGGGGTCACTCATCAATTAGTCTGGGAGGTTTCGAGGGATGACAGCCAGCATCCGTTTAGTTTCCACCTTGTCCAAGGCCTAAATTCTGTGGCAGACTATGAACACAGACTAGGGTTTTGCCAATGGTTTCTGCAATGTGTAGCACAAGATCCCAACTTCTCCGCCATTGTGCTGTTTACTGACAAGTGCACCTTCCATCGGGATGGCCTTTACAACACTCAAAACGTTCATTACTGGGAAAGGGGAAATCCTCACATCACATACATCCATGGACACAAGGAACGATTTTTGCTCAACATTTGGGCAGGCACTGTGAATGGCCATCTGACTGGGTTGGTGTGTCTAACCTCCTCAACTTATTGAGGCAAATTACCTTCACTTTTTGCAAGAAACTCTACCTGGCCTGCTGGAAGATGTTCCCCTGGGCACAGGGCTGTGCATGTGGTTGCAGCATGATGGGGAGCCTCCACATAACAGTCATGCTGTGCACAGATATTTAAATGAACTCTTTTGACAGATGGGTAATTGGCAGAGGTACTCATAGGACATGGCACCCACAATCACCAGACCTCATGCCACCGGACATTTTCCTGTGAGGATTCTTAAATGTTCTATTTCTCCTGCCTGGACGCAAACCACAAAAAAATGAAGATGAATTAATGGATCGCATTAAAAATGCCACCAATCACATCAGGGCAATGCCAGGAATGTTTCAAAGAGTTCAGCAAAACAACATTTGACGTTACCAAGTTTGTGTCACATCAGAAGATCACCAGTTTGAGCACCTGCTTTAAGTAAACAATGTCCTAGCTACAAAAAAGGCCCTTTTCAGGGCTGACACAATTTGTAAAAGACTTTCTGTACATGAAATAACAGCTGTTGACAGATTTGTTTGCGGTACGTCTTATCAAGAAAGTACAATGGATGTGTCGGGACCTCGGCCCCAGGTCCCCAGAGTGGAAGGCTGGCACACTACCACATCGCGATCTCCAGCAGGCAAAGCATTTGCAGTCATGCATTGTCCAGAGCATCCAGCAATCGGGCAACCCTGCAGCCAATCAGAGCGCATGGGGCCAAGTTTCCATAGTTTAAAAATAGTACATTGTCAACCTACAGAACATTAGTAATTTTGGTTCCTATTGGTATCAGCTATCCAGAGTTAAAATTTTGTGACACAGTTTTTCTCCATCCCGTGTGTGTTATACATATATCTGTTGTTGTGGTCTTCAGTCCAGTGACTGGTTTGATGCAGCTCTCCATGATACTGTATCCTGTGCACGCTTTTTCATCTCTGAGTAACTACTGCAACCTACATCCTTCCAAATCTGTCAAGTGTTTCCATCTCTTGGTCCTCCTCTATGGTTTTTACCCTAAATGATTCCTTCAATTAAATGCTCACTAACCATGTGTAATCATCCAGCAGTTAAAACAAAATCCACAATTATTGGGACAGTCTTTGTACACATGTGGTGTCAGTACACTTGCCCCATTTGGTGCACTTCTTACACCTCTTTTCCATGACATGCTTTTAAACTTCAGTTGGTTCCCTCTATTGTTTGCATAATGAGTGTTTTATTCTAAGGTCACTTTCCCATATCACCACAAATTACCATCTGTAGGAATTGCTATTGGAGGAAATAGTCACTTTATTGTTTTTAGTCTGTAATCATACAGCATCATTTCACTCCCTAAGCATTTGTTTTACAAGTAATGTGGATTGAAAAGTGGCATGTAATTTAAGTGGAAAAATAGTTTTTCATGCCAGTGAATGGTCTTCCTTTCACATAAATAATATTACAGCATCTGGTTCTGCCTATCAGTCCCAGACATATTCATGTTACATTTGACAATTGCCAGTGGTTTTCAGACTACTTGCTGGTAGAAATTCAACATCAGTACCACTGTATTTTGAAATTATATGCAAACGTAACTAACTTCTCATCTATTATGATCAAATTCCTTACTAATAGTGAGCAACTGTATTGCCTTTACCCAGTTTTGCAGATACAGCTTCTTTAGGAATGTTTCTCCAATTTAAATATAGTGACCCATGCAACACATTTTTAGATTCAATAAGGTTTTAGCTAACGTAAAGCTATTGTAATAACTGGCTATGTAAATATGATGGCTAACATGCTGCTTCTCCACCACCAAATGTAAAATGACCTTTTCAGCATGATATTTTCAATCTATACTGTCAAATATCCCTTTGTAGACAGTGCACTTATTTATAAAACCTTCTAGATTGTTCAGAACGTACATTTTAATGCCATTTTATACCTTCTATTTAATATATATTGTCTAAAGGACACACTTGCCAATGAAAGAATCACTGTTTCACCTAAAGATAGGTCTCAATCTGGATAATCATTCTACACTCCTGGAAATTGAAATAAGAACACCGTGAATTCATTGTCCCAGGAAGGGGAAACTTTATTGACACATTCCTGGGGTCAGATACATCACATGATCACACTGACAGAACCACAGGCACATAGACACAGGCAACAGAGCATGCACAATGTCGGCACTAGTACAGTGTATATCCACCTTTCGCAGCAATGCAGGCTGCTATTCTCCCATGGAGACGATTGTAGAGATGCTGGATGTAGTCCTGTGGAACGGCTTGCCATGCCATTTCCACCTGGCGCCTCAGTTGGACCAGCGTTCGTGCTGGACGTGCAGACCGCGTGAGACAACGCTTCATCCAGTCCCAAACATGCTCAATGGGGGACAGATCCGGAGATCTTGCTGGCCAGGGTAGTTGCCTTACACCTTCTAGAGCATGTTGGGTGGCACGGGATACATGCGGACGTGCATTGTCCTGTTGGAACAGCAAGTTCCCTTGCCGGTCTAGGAATGGTAGAACGATGGGTTCGATGACGGTTTGGATGTACCGTGCACTATTCAGTGTCCCCTCGACGATCACCAGTGGTGTACGGCCAGTGTAGGAAATCGCTCCCCACACCATGATGCCGGGTGTTGGCCCTGTGTGCCTCGGTCGTATGCAGTCCTGATTGTGGCGCTCACCTGCACGGCGCCAAACACGCATACGACCATCATTGGCACCAAGGCAGAAGCGACTCTCATCGCTGAAGACGACACGTCTCCATTCATCCCTCCATTCACGCCTGTCGCGACACCACTGGAGGCGGACTGCACGATGTTGGGGCGTGAGCGGAAGACGGCCTAACGGTGTGCGGGACCGTAGCCCAGCTTCATGGAGACGGTTGCGAATGGTCCTCGCCGATACCCCAGGAGCAACAGTGTCCCTAATTTGCTGGGAAGTGGCGGTGCGGTCCCCTACGGCACTGCGTAGGATCCTACGGTCTTGGCGTGCATTCGTGCGTCGCTGCGGTCCGGTCCCAGGTCGACGGGCACGTGCACCTTCCGCCGACCACTGGCGACAACATCGATGTACTGTGGAGACCTCACGCCCCACGTTGAGCAATTCGGCGGTACGTCCACCCGGCCTCCCGCATGCCCACTATACGCCCTCGCTCAAAGTCCGTCAACTGCACATACGGCTCACGTCCACGCTGTCGCGGCATGCTACCAGTGTTAAAGACTGCGATGGAGCTCCGTATGCCACGGCAAACTGGCTGACACTGACGGCGGCAGTGCACAAATGCTGCGCAGCTAGCGCCATTCGACGGCCAACACCGCGGTTCCTGGTGTGTCTGCTGTGCCGTGCGTGTGATCATTGCTTGTACAGCCCTCTCGCAGTGTCCGGAGCAAGTATGGTGGGTCTGACACACCGGTGTCAATGTGTTCTTTTTTCCATTTCCAGGAGTGTACATATTTAGTATAAGTCATATTTTGTGTACACAGTCATTAAGTTTTGGGGGTCCCGGTTGTGGGTACTTAGCACAATGTAATGAGTGAAGATGATCATATGTCTGTCTCTGCTCATGTCCATCACTATTCCTCTATTTTGAAACAGAGGATCTTTCTTCCAGTGGTGTTATAACTGGACAGATTTCACATTATCCATATATAACAAAATACTCAAGATGGCAAGTATTTCATTTACACTCATAGGTTTTCAGCTACAAATCCTAGACCCATCCACATTATCACTTAAATACATTTAAAGTGATGTCAGTAATTTCATGAACTGGGCACTGGATTCAATCATATGTAAGTAACAGCCTAAAGAAATTCAGTGGTGTGGTGCATTGCTAATAAGATGAAAAAACAAACTTTGTGTTTTGCAAAAACAGATGATATTGAATGTCATGTGTTCCATTATGCCATATATTGCGTGCGAACATTATGAATTGCCTTAAAGAGAATGGTTTATTGATGCACAGTCAACATGAATTTAAAAAACATCATTCTTGTGAAGCTCTTTAGTCACATGAACTGTTGAGTGCTATCAATAAAGGAAGTTAAACGAGTCCATGTTTCTAGATTTCCAAATCCCTTTGGACACCATACCTCACAAGTGACTTGTAATCAAATCATGTGCTTATGGAAAATCGTCTCAGCTATACGACTGGGTTCATGATTTCCTGTCAGAGGGGTCACAGTTTGTAGTAACTGATGAACAGTCATTGAGTAAAACAGAAGTGATTTCTGGTGTTACTTTTGTAGAGCCTCTGCTGTTACTCATCTATGTAAACAGTTTAGGAGTCAATCTGAGCATCCATCTTAGTTTGTTTGCAGATGATGTTAACATTAATTGTCTAGTAAAGTCATCAAAAAATCAAAACAAATTGCAAAACAATTAAGAGAAGATATCCATAGGGTGAAAAGATTGGCAATCGACCCTAAATAATGAAAAAAGTGAAGTCATCCACATGAGTGCTAAAAGGAATCCATTAAACTTCAGTTACACAATAAATCAGTCAAATCTGAAGGCTGTAAATTCAAATAAATGCCTAGAAATTACAATTATAAACAACTTACATTGGAAAGAATACATAGAAAATGTTGTGAGGAAGGCAAACCAAGGACTGCAATTTACTGGCAGAACACTTGGAAGGTGCAACAGATCTACTAAAGAGACTGGCTACACTATGCTTGTTGGTCCTCTTTTGGAGTATCGATGCATGGTGTGAGATCCTTACTAGAGGGATTAATGGAGTTCATCAAAAAAGTTCAAAGAAGGGCAGCATGTTTATGTTGTCAAGAAACGGGGGAGAGAGTGTCATGGACATGATACAGGATTTGGGGTCGACATCATTAAAACAAAAGTATTTCTGGTTGCAGCAGGACCACCTCACAAAATTTCAATCACAAACTTTTTCCTCCAAATGCAAAAATATTTTGCTGACACCGACCTACATAGTGAGAAATAATCAAAGCATTTGTTTTTTCCGCATACTGTTTGAGAGTGGTATAATGGAGAATTATTGTGAATGTGGATTGATGAACCCTCTGCCAGGCACTTAGATGTAGATCATGTTCACAATAAATATTTAAAAACATTATTGGGCTACATGCTGGTTGCTTAAAGCTTTTTCTGTGTAACTCATTGATTATTTTTGACAAAATAATTGAATTGCGTAGACAATTATAGTAAGCCAAGCTTTTGGAGCCTGTGACGCCTTCTTCATTCAGAGAGGTTTAAAGGGAAGGTAGAGGGGTGAAGGAAAAGAACTGGAGACGTCTAGGAAAAGGGGTAGATTTCAGGAAAGTAACCCAGAACCACAGGTCAGGGGAGACTTACCACACAGGATGAGAAGGAAAGACTGATTGTTAGGGACTACACCAGTGAGATCTGAAAACCTGAGAGCTTAAAGAAGGAAGACAGGGTAATATGCAAGACAGAGATTACTGCTTAAACATTGTGCATGAGTTAATAAAGGTAAAAAGCTAAGTGTATTGTAAATAACATTGAAAACAATCAATTTTTGGCCTCTGTTATGTACAATGCACTTAGCTTTTTACTCTTAACAACTCATGCATGATGTTTAAGTAGTAATCTCTGTCTTGTGTATTACCCTGTCTTCCACCTTTAAGCTCTCAGGTTTTCAAATCTCATCCAATGCAGTCCTCAATGATATCTTTCCTTCTCATCTCATACAGTAAGTCACCCCCTGACCTGCAGTTCGCTGAGTGACTTTCCCAAAATCTACCCCTTTTCCTGGACCTCTCCAGTCCTCTTCCTTCACCATTCTTCCTTCCCCTTCAATCCTTCTGCCTGCAGAAGGAGCCACTGGATCCGTAAGCTTGCCAATGACAACAGGCTTTTATGTGTATGTTCTGCCACCACATGGTGAGCAGATTTTTTTATCTAAGTGCATTGTACATATGGAAGGTGGCTGGTGAAAAATAGATGGGTAAGACAATGAAAGATGCAGAAAACTACAATGGAGTGCAGAAAAGAGTAGTTACTGAGAAGAAATGATGAGACAGAAGAAATTAATGTAAATTAATGCCAGGTGGGCAGTGAGAACCAAGGACATGTTGTAGTGCTAGTTACCACATGCAGAGTTCTGAGAAACTGCTGTCTGGGGGAAAACCCAGATGGGGCATGTGGTGAAACAGGCATTGAGCTCACAACTGTCATGTTGTTGAGCATATTCTGGAACAGGATATTGCATGTTGCCAGTATACACCATCTGCCTATGCTCATTCATTCTAATTGATAATTTGTTAGTAGTCATGCCTCGTTTCACACGTGGGTCTTCCTTTGATAGTATATGTTTTGCCAGTTACAGGGCTGGTATATGTGGTGGTACAAGGGTGCATAGGGTAAGTCTTGCAGTGGGGACAGTCACAGAGGTAGGTGCCATAGGGTAGGGAGAAGGGTGCAGAAGGAGCATAGGGTCTGACAAGAGTATTGTGGAAATTGGGAGGGCGATGAAATGCTATTCTAGGTGTGTTGGGCAAAATTTCAGGGCATGATTTTAGGACGTCATGGCCCTGTTGAAGTAGCTGATTAATACATCCCACACTCAGGATAATACTGAGTGACCAGTGGTGTTCTCCAAAGTTGTTTTTGGAGGGATCAACAGCACCAGGATTGTATGTGATGGCCCAGGAAATCTGCTTTTGAACTAGGCCAGTGGGGTAATTACATCCAGTGAAGGCTGAGTTGAGAATGGTGCTGTACTGCTGTAAAGAATTTGCATATGAACAAATATGTTTGCCTTGAAAACCAAGGCTATATGGGAGGGAAAGGGTGTCAACTGTCAAAACTGTAAGAACTTTTGTCTGTTGTTAGATTTAATGTGGGCAGGAGTGTGCAGCTGGCCTTCAGTGAGAAAGAGATCAACATCAAGGGATTCAGAATAGAATCATGTGAAATTTAACTGGGGGAAGGTATTTGGAGATTCCAGGAATTTTAACAGGTCTGCCTCACCATGAGCCCATATGGTAAATGTATCACTGTATTTAAATCAAACCATGGGCTCAAGACTTACAGAGCCCAGGAAAGTGCCATCCAAGCAATCCATGAAGGAGAGGTTGGCTTAGGAAGGAGCCATTGTGGTTGCCGTGGTCGTACCCCTGATCTGTTTCTACGTCTGCCCCTCAAAGGTGAATTAGTTGTTGGTAAGTATAAAGTTGATTAAGGTGAGTAGATAGGATGTCATAGGTTTGGAATCAGGTGGGCACTGACTGAGGAAATGTTCCACAGCAGACAGACCATGTACATGGAGAAAGTTGGTATAGAGAGAGGTGGCATCAATGGTGACAAGCAAGGTGTGTGGTTGAAGTGGGATGGACACAGATTTTAGACACTCTAGGAAATGGTTGGTATCTTTGATATAGGAGGGAGGTCTTTGTACTATGGGTTGCAGGTGTTGATCAACTAAGGCAGATATTCATTCTGTGGGTGCTTTGAAACCAGAAACTATAGGACGGCCTGGATGATTGGGTGTGTGGATCTTCCAAACCTATGAAATCCTCCCTACTCATCTTAATCAACTTTATACCACCACTCAATATTATCCTGAGTCTGGAATGTATTAACCAGCTACTTCAACAAGGCCATGACTTCCGAAAGTCATGCCCTGAAATAAGATCAGTGCTGTCTGAAATTTTGCCCACCACACCTCAAATAGCTTTTTGTCACCCTCCCAATCTCCACAATATTCTTGTCAAACCCTATGCTGCTTCTGCATCCATCACCCTACCTATGGCAACTACTCCTATGAGTGTATACTGGCAACATGCAATATCCAGTTGCAGAGCATGTTCTTCAACATGTTAATCATGACCTCAGAGCCTGTTTCACCACACACCCCATCTGGATTATTCCCCCAACACCAGTTTCTCAGAACTCCACAGGTGGGTACTAGCACTACAACATGTCCTTGGTTCTCACAACCCATATGGCCTTAATTTACAGTAATTTCTTCAATCTCAGTATTTCTTCACAGTAACTACTCTTTTCTTCCCTCTGTTTTAGTTTTCTATATCTTTCATTGTCTTACCCATCTATTTTTCACTGCTCCCCTCCCATCTCTGTTATGTACAATGCACTTAGCTCTTCTCTCTTATTATCTCATACACACTGTATAAGCAGTAATCTTTGTCTTGCATGTTGCCCTGTCTACCACCTTTAGATCTCAGGTTTTCAAATCTCATCTGATGCAATCCCCAACAATTAGTCTTTCCTTCTCATCCTGTGCAGTAAGTCTTCCCTGACCTGTGGTTCTGGGTGACTTTCCCAAAATCTACCCCTTTTCCTAGACATCTCCAGTCCTTTTCCTTCACCCCTCTTCCTTCCCCTTGAACCCTTCTGCCCAAAGAAGGAGCCACAGTCTCTGAAAGCTTGCATAATTATAACCTTTTATGTGTGTGTTCTGCCGCCACTTGGTGAGTAGATTTTTTCATCCATCCAATTAAATTATTTTGAGTAATTATTTGCATTTAAGAATTTATCAGTGGTACAGATAAAGTTTTTAAGAAGAAACATTTTTAATCTATAATTGACAACACCTCTGATATTTGTCAAAGCTTTTATTTCTCTGGACAGATTATTAGAGAGTTTATGGTTGCATATTCCGGCCCTTTCTGTGTGAAAGTTAGATTCATTAAATGGAAGTGCTGAATATTTTTCCTCCTAGTGTTGTACTTGTGAATATCTCTGTTACTCTCAAACTCAAATAGATTGTTGATAAAAGATTTCGTAAGTGAATGTAATGTACAGTGAGGCTGTGTACAATAATTATAGCTGCTTAATGAGATGCTTGCACAATGTATGCTTTTGAATTCTACATAAAAATTCTAATTACTTTCTTTTGTGTATTGAATACTTTTGCTTCAGTGAGGAGTTGTGCCAGAATATTATCCCATATGACATCAGTGAATGAAAATATGCAAAATATGTTAACTTACTGACTTCTGTATCCCAAAAGATGACAGTTATCCTCATGGCAAAGGTAATCAAACTTAAATATTTAAGTAGGTCTAATAAATAGGTTTTCCATTTCACATTTCCATCAGTATTTGTGCCTAAAAAACTTAGAACTCTCTATGTTGGTTATTACTTCTTGTTGGCCTCGTACTAGGTTGACAGGAATTGGGGTATTTCTGACAATTCGAAACTGTATTTTTTCAAAGTTTAAATTAGCCCATTTGTGCAAAGCCAGTCAATAACTTTTACAAACCATAATTTACTATTTACCTTGTTTATGCTTCTTTGCTTGGGTTCACAACAATGCTAGTATCATCTACAAACAGGACTAATTCTGCCTCCTGATTCAAGTAAAGAGGTAGAACATTAAAATAAAGTGAGAACAGTATGGACCAGTCATCAAACCTTGAGGGACTCCCATTGCAATACTTCCCCATGCAGATGATGTGGTGTCCCTCTCTGTATTACTCACACAGCCTAGAGTAATGAGGATCGCAGCTGGAGGTATTTTATCATTTAAAGGTTTTATTATGTGCTCAATAAATGTATGAATAGTTGTCTCAGCAGTGTGTTCCTTCTGAAATTCAAACTGTGATTCATTAAGTATCCCAGTATTAGAGAGTATATTACCTACCCAAAAGTTTAAGAAAATGATGTAAGGAGTGACACTGGGTGGTAGTTATTGACATCTGTAGAATCAGCCTTCTTACAGAGAGGCCTAACAGTAGCATATTTTAAACTGTCTGGGAAAATACCCTTTTGTCCATGTGGCTAGCAGTGGTACAAGGTACCCTCTGCCAAGCACCACATGGTGACTGGCAGAGTATATATCTAGATGCAGAAACATATTCCATATTGATAAAATGACGTTGTAGATATAATTAAAGACTGTTTGTGTATTGTAATTCCCTGAGTTTGCAGAAAACAGTATATAAAAGACTTACCATCAGTACCTGAAAAGCTACTTAGGGCAAATTCCATGAGGTCACAGAAAACAATATGTAAAGGACTATTATCAGCCTCTGCAAAGCTACTGAGCAACTATCTGAATCATTGCAATAAAAATATTTTCAGCAGTGAAACACTGCAAACTGAAGAACTAGCAGGTACATCCAAAGGTTTATAAAACAAGACACCTGTGCAAACCTCTTCAGCTCAGAGTAGCACTTGCAGCCTATGTCCTCTATTATTGCTGGTGTATTCCAACCTCTGTCTACAGTTTTTTGCCTTCTGCAGCTCCCTCTAATACCATGCAAGTCATTCCCTCATATCTTAACAGATGTCGTATCATCCTCTCCCTTCTCCTTATCAGTGTTTTCCACATATTCCTTTCCTCTCCGATTCTGCACAAAACCTCCTCATACCTTACCTCATCAGTCCACCTAATTTTCAACCTTCATCTGTTGCACCACATCTCAAATTTCTCAGAAATTTCTACCTCAAATTAAGGCTCATATTTGATATTAGTAAACTTCTCTTGGCTAGGAATGACCTTTTTGCCATTGATAGTCTGCTTTTGTTGTCCTCCTTCCTCTATCCGTCACTTGTTATTTTACTGTCTAGGTAGCATAATTCCTTAACATCATCTACTTCGCGACCATCAATCCTGATATTAAGTTTCTCTCTGTTGTCATTTCTACTACTTCTCATTACCTTCATCTTTCTTCAATTTACTCTCAATCCATACTCTGTACTCATTAGACTGTTCATCCCATTCAGCAGATCTTGTAATTCATCTTCACTTTCACTCAGGATAGTAATGTCATCAGCGAATCATATCATTGATATCCTTTCACCTTGAATTTTAATTCCACTTCTGAACCTTTGCTTTATTTTGATCATTGCTTCCTCGATGTACAGATTGAAGAGTAGGGGTGAAAGGCTACATCCTTGTTTTACACCCTTTTTAATATGAGCACTTTGTTCTTGGTAATCCACTCATATTTCCTCTTGGCTGTTGTTCATATTGTATATGACCCATATTTCCCAATAACTTACTCCTACTTTTCTCAGAATTTCAAACATCTTGCACCATTTTACATCGTTGAATGCTTTTTCCAGGTCAAAAAAGCCTATGAACATGTCTTAATTTTTCTTTAGTCTTGCTACCATTATTAACTGCAACGTCAGAATTGCCTCTCTCATGCCTATACCTTTCCCAAAGCCAAACTGTTCATCATCTAGCACATCCTCAATTTTCTTTTCCATTCTTTCGTATATTATTCTTGTCAGCCACTTGGATACATGAGCTGTTAAGCTGATTGTGCAGCAATTGTCGCACTTGTCAGCTCTTGCCATCTTCAGAATTGTGTGGATGATGCTTTTCCTGAAGTCAGATGGTATGTTGCCAGACTCATACATCTACACACCAACATGAGTAGTCGTTTTGTTGCCACTTCCCCAAAGATTTTAGAAATTCTGATGGAATTTTATCTATCCCTACTGCTTTATTTGATCTTAAGTCCTCCAAAGCTCTGTTAAATTCTGATTCTAGTACTGGATCCCCCATCTCTTCTAAATCAACTCCTATTTCTTCTTCTATCACATCAGACAAATCTTTCCCCTCATAGAGACTTTCAATGTAGTCTTTCTGTCTATCTGCTCTCCCTTCTGCATTCCTCTGCATTTAACAATGGAATTCATGTTGCATTCTTAATGTTATCACCCTTGTTTGTAATGCCACGAAAGGTTTTTTGACTTTCCTGTACGCTGAGTCTGTCCTTCCAACAATAATTCCTTTTTCAATGTCTTCACATTTTTCCTGCAGCCATTTTGTCTTAGCTTCCCTGCATTTCCTATTTATTTCATTCCTCAGTGACTTGTATTTCTCTATCCCTCAGTTCCCTGGAACATTTTTATACTTTCTCCTTTCATCGATCAATTGAAGTATTTCTTCTGTTACCCATGGTTTCCTTGTAGTTACCTTCTTTGTACCTATGTTTTCCTTCCCAACTTCTGTGATGGCCCTTTTCAGGGATGTCCATTCCTCTTCAACTATACTGCCTACTGAGCTATTCCTTATTGCTGTATTTATAGCCTTAGAGAACTTCAACCGTATCTTGTCATTCCTTAGTACTTCCGTATCCCACTTCTTTGCATATTGATTCTTCCTGACTAATGTCTTAAACTTCAGCCTACTTTCATCACTACTATGTTGTGATCTGAGTCTATGTCTGTCCCTGGGTACACCATCTGATTTCAGAATTTCTGTCTGACCGTGATGGAATCTAACTGAAATCTTTCCATATCACCCACCCTTTTCCAAGTATACCTCCTCGTGTTGTGATTCTTGAACAGAGTATTTGCTATTACTAGCTGAAACTTGTTACAGAACTCAATTAGCCTTTCTCCTCTCTCATTCCTTTTCCCAAACCCATATTCTCCAGTAACCAAACCCATATTCTCCTGTAACCTTTTCTTCTACTCCTTCCCCTACAACTGCATTCCAGTCTCCCATGACTATTAGATTTTCATATCCCTTTACATACTGTATTATCCTTTCAATATACTCATACACTTTCTCTCTCTCTTCATCTTCAGCTTGCGACATCAGCATATATACCTGAACTATTGTTGTCGGTGTTGGTCTGCTGTTGATTCTGATAAGAACAACCCTATCGAAGCACTGTTCACAGTAACACTGAATTGTTCACAGTAACACACTCTCTGCCCTACCTTCCTATTCATAGCAAATCCTACTCCCGTTATACTGTTTTCTGTTGCTGTTAATATTACCCTATAGTCATCTGGCTAGAAATCCTTGTCTTCTTTCCACTTCACTTCACTGACACCTACTGTATCTAGATTGAGCCTTT
Organism: Schistocerca serialis cubense; assembly: GCF_023864345.2. Classification (NCBI taxonomy): domain Eukaryota; kingdom Metazoa; phylum Arthropoda; class Insecta; order Orthoptera; family Acrididae; genus Schistocerca; species Schistocerca serialis. Next base: position 866,035,446 of record NC_064638.1, read on the forward strand.
GCACTTCCCTTTTCAGATTTTCTAGTTTCCCTACCAAAGTTCAATCTTCTGACATTGCACGCCTTTACTTGTAGAACATTATCCTTCCATAGATTATTCAATATTTTTCTCATGATAACCTCCCCCTTGGCAGTGCCCTCCCAGAGATCTGAATGGGGGACTATCCCGGAATCTTTTGCCAATGGAGAGATCATCATGACACTTCTTCAATTACAGGCCACAAGTCCTGTGGATACACTTTATGTGTCTTTAATGCAGTGGTTTCCATTGCCTTCTGCTTCCTCATGCTGTTGATCACTGCGATTCTTTCTCCTTTAGGGGCAGATTCCCACCGCTAGGACAAGAGAGTGCCTTGAACCTCTGTCCGCTCCTCCACCCTCTTTGACAAGGCCGTTGGCAGAAAGAGGGGTGACTTCTTATGCTGGAAGTCTTCAGCTGCCAATGCTGATTATTAATCAAAATTTAAGTAACAGCAGGATTCAAACCTGGGGCCAAAGACATTTTGATTATGCATTAAAGACACTACCCCTAGACCACGGGTAGTACTACACTAACAAAGAAAGTATTTGGACTCAAACAAACACCTTTATGCATAATCCCCCGAGGGATCATTTAAAAGTCCTTTATTGCACTAGTGATACTTGGTTATCTGAAAACCTCTGCAGTTGTACATCAGAGGTCGCTGGGTGTGTCTTGGCAAATTAGACCTTTGCCTTGCACTACACCAGTCAAGACCAGCAGAGATAGTGCAGTGTGTATGTAAAGTTGCATTTTGTGAAGTTTTTATGTAATGACATATTGTACAGGCCACAATTCATAATAAACCGTGCTAATGCACTGCAATTCACTGAGATGAAATTATGATGAACTGTTCTTTGTGAAGATGGCACTGAGGTAGAAGAAGAATCATCCATGTGTTTTCTGTATCTATTATAGTGCAAAAATATTCTCACTTGTTAGAAATGGATACTGTTGTAGCACTGACACACATTTTTGATGGTAGTGCTGATAATGAGGAAGACATCATTGCAAATGGTAGTAATATGGCAGGTTCGAGAAGAGGCAATGGAAGCTGTCAAAGTGAATTCCAGCCTTCTCCTGATAAGAAGTTGAAAGTTGGAAGTGTCATCACAGTGTCTGATGACAACACATATCAAGGGTTTCAACACACATGACAAATTGCTGAAGAGATACCCTAAACTGAAGGCTCAAAGCAATATTAAAAGTGTACCAGACTATGTGTCAAAGAAATAGAAGGAAACACAGTTTTCAAAGGAAACCATATGTTGCAGTTCAATATCATCAGGCAGCATGTAATGGTGAAGTTCGATGAAGTGCACGAATGCAGTTCTTCCATTCAGTATTGGCATTTATAACATTGGGTATTGGGCACAGCCAGAAATCTCGGGTTCACAAACTGTACAGTGTCACTGGGATTCATTTCTAATTGGAAGAAGGAGTTCAGAATAACATCACACCATATATCTATGTGCCAAGCACGAAAAGATAAGGATGAAGAAGAAGAAATGATTCAATGAGTCCAGACATTTGTTGCTGAAGCCAAAATGTATATCATGATAGGAAACATCCAAGTGGGTTCTGTATGGAACTGTGATCATGGTCATTTCAACTACAAGCTTTTTGGTGAAAGAATGTTATCCATGAAAGGGGAAGGGAACATTACCTCAACATTGCAAGCAGTTAGAAATGTAACACACAGTTACATGGCTGATGTTACTATATCAATGGATGGATGGGTGGCATACCAACTCTACATACAAGAACTAAATGGAAAGTTTCAACCCCATGTGCAAAGGGCAACAAAAAAACTGTGCCCTCCAAATGTCTTCATAGATGCAAGTTTGACAGGAAGATGACAAAAGTACACATGCAGACTTTTTTCTGTCAGTTTTACATTTGCTGACAAAGTCACTAGTAATTTGTGACTCCTGGTCTGGGTATAAGGATGAACAAGTACTACTGTAAGCCTCTGGAGGAAATCATTCCACCCAAAACTACAAAATATGCACAACTTTTGAAAACTTATTTTTTCAGCAGTATAAAATATATGCCAAAATAATAACAGATTTTCTTAGACAACATTTCAGGAATATGCAGTCAAAATTGCATAGCTGATTGTTTATAATTAAAATGCATTCTGTCATTTACAATCGTCAGTGGAAGTATACAGACCAATGCTTTGTTAGGTGCAGCAGAACACTGGCTACAATATTCATAAACCTATGGGCAACTTCAAAAGTGTCACTGACATGGTGTTCAGCTCTGATATTATAGAATGTGCAGTCATGACATGATCATCTTGCTTTCCTTCACTGTGCATTTTGTAGTCATTCATATTGTTTTGAGCATTACAGTTGCATTTATAGTTAAGATATCTGCATTACATTTGGGCTTCTAAAATGACAACTTATGTGACATCTACAGCATGTCTGTGGAGTCTTGCAGAAAAATGACACTCAACAGCACATTGGAGGTATGTAATGGTCCTGCGAACACGAATACTTTCCTGGTGAGCTAACTCATACACACATCATTATTCTCATTTCTTGTAACCTACCAGGAATTATTTCATCTGCAGCTCGTTTTAGTGCTACGTGCCACGTATAATGTCTTCTGTGTCAGTTTCTGTATAGTTTATCAAGTTGTTGTTTCAGACTACTTGACAAGGCAGTGTTGATGGTTCCACTATTTTCTTTACCAAAATGGAGGCAAGTGCACCAGCAATGCAAGTATGTTATTGTTGTGGAAACATTCCTGAGCTGTTCTCTGCTGAAAGTATGTGGTTTGATCATAGTTACTGTCCTACCACATGCAGCTAATACATGGATAGCAACATAAATTCTGATAGGGACAGTAACTATGATGCGTCTGATTCCCTGTCAGGTTATGAATGTGGGAGATGTTTGAACATTATAAATCATCAGTTAAACTATTTCCAGTTTAGATTTATTTTTCATGGCGATATTTGTGACATGTTGATTCTAATGCTGTACTCAGTTTTACAGTGAAATCAGATAATTAAAAGTTACACCTAACTGAAAATTCCACCTAATTACATTATAAGGAAACCCTTATGAGCTAATATGTATTACTAGGCATAGTGAAACCACTAGTTATATATACTGCCAAATCAGATTTCTAATAACACATTTAAAATTCTGTGAAATTAATTTACAGGATTGTTAATTTTCAATTTCAGATTTTGTCACTACGCTAATTAAATTCCAACTGCTGTCATCATACTTTTGTTAATCTGAATTTTATGCACAAAATGATGTACTTAAATATTTGATTAAGCCAATAATTAAGATTTTTGCATATTCCCTCATGATGTTTAATATGTTGCTTGTAGTCATTAGTTGGGTATTCCTACTGTGGATGTATAAAATGATTTAATAAACTTTTCAAAATTTATAGACCACCACATATTTCACAAACTGATTTTTTCTAATTATAGTCCATACTGCATAGCAAACTCTAGCCTAAGCGTTTTTCGAAATATTGTGTAGTTTTTGAAATAACAATGTGTTCATTCACTAGTATTCAAGTAGTAAGACCTCCCTTCACGTCTGTAGTGTGGACACAGTCCCAGCCAAGCTAACAGATAGATAACACCTATGTCGAGTCTGCTTATGCTGTTCACTAACACTACACTATAAATACAGTTTATTCACAAAAAATTCTTCTATCAGCACTTGTGACAATTCAGAATGCTGATGTCTAAAAGCTTTCAACTCATTTCTGTAACTCGAGTTAGTGAATATTTTGATTGGATTGTGTCATGAATGGTAGAAGACTTGAACTGTTATTGTCATTTTGAATGAGAAATTGTTGATAGTGATGACTCTCATTTACGTCTGAAGTAACTGGACCATTGCAAGTGTACCTTTACTGGGCAAATTACTCAAGACAGCATGAGTATAATGATGTAAAGTGTAAATGTGAACTGCAGTCTGTGCCACACTTAAATACTTTGCTTAGTTACTTGTTAAAACTACCACTAACTATTGGACAGCACTTTATTAATTTGTGCTCCTATAACTTAACAGTTTCTCTGAGCAATTCTGCCACCAAACACTTTGTATTGAAAAGTACAAGCAAAATTGCAGTGGTGTGCACATTTTTGGACAAACACCATCGCATACTCATTAAGAGTTCCAGATTCATAATTACAGACTGACATGCTATCCAGATTCATAATTACAGACTGACATGCTACCAAAGAGGTGACAGAGAAGATGTTATGAAAATCGGGTTGGTGTCATTACAAATGAAACTTATAATGGAAAGGTTGGTGTCATTACAAATGTAACTTATAATGGAAATGACCTTAACATATTTGAACAATTTTTACATAAGGGAAGGGACTATCACGTATAAAAATCCATGTGGTAATGTTGATGTTTTTCTCCCTTTGTTGATAGAAGAACTATGTATATTCTTTAGCACTCTGATATTAGAGTGTGACAGAGAAATTAGAAATTGAAATGTACTGGATGAAGAGAGATACCATTTCAACTCTTCTTTTTGGCAAATGATATCAAATAAAATGTTTTGCAGAATCAAAATGTATTTTCACTTTTATGTCAACCTCCACTTGCCTCCATAAAAATCGTCCTAATCTGAAACTCAATAAAATGTTTTGAATTTACCAATACACAGAAGTGTTCAGACATATTTATGTGCTACACAGCAACATTACCATAAATATGGCCTACTCCTTAAGAAAGGACATGATGGTTGAGTACAATATGTTGACTAAAAGGGGCACGATCTGGTGTAAAACTGTGGATGTTATGTGAATCAAAAAATGGTTAGAAAATGGTTATGTTTGGCCACTGCAAGGAACAAAGTTGAATTGGGAATATGAGAACCTTCCATTATCTTCGCATGTGATCATGACTATAAACAGTATTGCTTGATACTGGACACCTGGTGAGAGTTGTATGAGGAAATAAACACATAGTAGTGTAAAAACTATGATGTTTGTGTGTGAAAGCTTGCTTCAGGAAATATCACACATTGGAAGACCCGTAAACAATGAATATGCAATAATAATGTAAATAAATATATGGAAAATTATAAGCATTGTAGTTTTCCTCACAGTCCAAAATATCTCAGATAAGTCTTACACTAACATTTATTTGTGATACATTTACAAACACTGTAAAAAATAACCCAAAATTTGAGCAGAACCAAAAAGTTTTTGAGAAAGTGGATCAATGCTTGGAGTACAGAAACAGGGGGAAGAGGGAGAGAGAGAAGGAAGAAGTCGACAGGGGGATGGGATGGAGGGAGACCGGGAGACAGAGAGAGGGGGGGAGGGGGGGAGAGAGAATGGCCACATGGGAGGGGGGGGGGGGGAATCTGGATGGAGATGGATTGGTGTGATCAGGAGAGAGAAGGGAAAAGGTAAGGTGAAGTAGTGGGAAGTTTAGGCCAGGGGATTGCGAGAGTGCAGTATATGTTAGAGAGACAATTTCCATAATAATCTGAATGGCCCACAATGTGAAACAGCTGTTAAAGTCAGTTGTGTTGTGCTATGTAGCAGGTTTGGAAACTAGATGGTCAATTTTGTGGTTTGTCACAGTTTGCCAGTGGCCAAGTAGACAGTTGGTTACTTGTGATGCCCACGTAATATGCTGTACAGTAATTGCAGCATAGCTGATATATAATAGGGCTGCTTTCACACATGGTCCTATCATTTATTGGGTAGGAGACACCTGTGATTGGACTGCAGTAGGAAGTAGTGGGAGGGTGCATCAGATAGTTCTTTTTCCCTGGGCCGACAACAAAGGAATGACCCATGGCGTGCATGATTGGGTATAGGATTGGAAAAGGGATGGACAAGGGTATTCTGTAAACTTGTTGGACAGCCAAAAACTACTTTGAGGGATATGGTAAGGATTTTGGTTAAGATATCTCTCAGCTCAGGGCATGGCGAGAGGTAGTTGAGGCCAGGGTGACACTGGATGTTAACAGGAGTGCTGGTCAGTGGCTAGTTGACAGGTTTACTGGCATCAGAGGAGCAGATGGCATAGGACAATCGTTTCGAGATAGAGTACTAGCCTTGCATGGGTCTTGGGTAGGATATTGTGCTTCAGCAAAGGTTGTGGTAAGGTTATTGGCATATTTTGACCACTCCTGCATTCCACTGCAAGTGTGGCATCCATGGATAGTGTGGCCATAAGAAAGAGTAATCGAGCATCTGGAGCATCTGTCACGCCATACACACGGAAGTGTATGTCTGTGTGGTTGTGTGTGTATGAATGTGTGTACTTTTGCTAGGAAAAGAGCTAGCGCCCAAAAGCTAGTGTGGATGCTGTTTCTGTTATTGCTCCTGTACTCCATACATCAATCTCTTAGAGGTGAGTGTTGTTTTTCCCTTTTAATTATAGCTCTATCCAGGAATTTCCTTTAGTACTATACATGTTACATCTGTAATAACAATATTAGGAAAGGTATAGACTGCTGCAGATAGGCATAACAAAAAGATGGTCACACATTATAGCTTTCAGCCAAAGCTTTCTTCAGAAAAAAGAAAATACACATACATTCACACAAGCAACCACACCTTATGGACACATGACTGCTACCACTGGCAGCTCAAACTGAAATGCAAGTGTCACATGAATAGCTACCTGGAGTGAGGCAGGGAAGGGGAATGGATAGCAGGGTATGAGTGGGGGGGAGAGAAAAGTGCTGTCTAGCAGGACATGCCGGGACTAGTGACTGTCGGTGTCAGCCACAGCATTGGGAAGTGGGGTATGAGGGGGAAAAAAAAGGAAGTGGAAAAAGGGAGGAGAAGGAAAGTGGAAGGGATGGACAGGTACATTGGCAGAGGGTGGCACACAGAGAGAATGAGGGAATGTGAAAAGGGAGGTGGTGATAGGATGATGGGGACAGAGTGCTGGGTGGAGGGTGTGGGGTAGCAGGTTACCATAGGTTGAGGCCAGGGTAATTTCAAGAGTGGAGAATGGGTTGTAAGGATAACTCCCTACTGTGCATTTCACAAAAGTTGATGGTGGAGAAAAGGTTCCAGATGGCCTGGGTTGTGAAGCAGCCATTGAAATCAAGCATGTTATGTTCAGCTGTATGTTGCGCTACAGAATGGTCTAGTTTGCTCTTGGCCACAGTCCACCAGTGGCCATTCATCCTGGTGGACAGGTGGTTGATAGTCATATCAACATAAAAAGAGGTACAATGGTAGCAGCAGAGCTGGTAAACAACATGGCTGCTCTCACAGATAGCCCTACATTTGAGAGAATAAGATAATCCTGTGACAAAACTGGAATAGGAAGGGTTGGGAGGGTGGACTGGGCAGGTCTTGAACCTATCTTCCACATGGGTATGATCCCTGTGGCAAGGGGTTGGGACTAGATGTGGCATAGGGATGGACTAGGATGTTGTGGAGGTTGGATGGGTGACAGAACACCACTGAAGAAGGGGTGGGAAGGATTTTGGGTAGGGTGTCCCTAACATTAGGGTATGATGGTAGATAATCAAAGCCCTTACAAAGGATTTGGTTCAGTTGTTACAGTCCAGGGTCGTATAGAGTGATGAAGGGGGCACTCTTTTGTAGCTGACTCTTGAGGGTGGTGGGAGGACTGAGGGTATATGGGGAAATGACACAGGGAATCTGTGTGCAGACTATGTCTGGGGAATAGTGCCTGTCTGTGAAGGCCTTGGTGAGGCTCCCGAGGTGGCAATGCTGTATGGGAGGAATTATTTGGTGAGGAAGGGATGGCAGCTGTCAAAATGCAGATATTGTTGGTGGTTGGTGGGTTTAATGTGGACAGAGGAGTGGATGGAGCCATCAGAGAGGAGGAGATCAATGTCTAGAAAGGCAGCATGCTGGTTGAGGAGGAGCAGGTGAAACAGATGGGAGAGAACGTGTTGAGGCTGTGAATGAATGAGGATAGGGTGTTCTAGCCCTGAGTCCAGATCATGAAGATATCATTAATGAACATCAACCAGACAAGGGCTTTTGGGGTTCTGGGAGGCTAGGAAGGTTTCCTCTAGATGCCACATAAACTCTTCCCACCTCCCAACTCTGGGCTTGGCAGTCTCTAGTCCCTGCATGGCCTGTCAGATAGCACTCTTCTCTTCCACCCTCCCCTCCCCCCCCCCCCCCACCCCCCCCCCCACCCCCGCCCCATACCCTGCTATTCTCCAAAATCTATAATGTGTGACAGTCTTTTCTTTGTGCCTATCTGCAACTCAATGGGTCATCTATCGTTTCCCTAATGTTGCTAATTTTCCAGCCTAGAGTTTCCATTATTTCATTACATCTATAATAGGACAAGAAAATATTACTCTCACATCCTCATGAATGCAGTCCTGAAAATCAAGTAATAGTTAATGTTGTAATAAAGTGGACAAACAACTAATGACCTAATTCAGTCTTTTTATATAGCTGAAGTGAATATAGCCATTGATTGTTCCAATAATGGACAGCAGCAAGTATATGAGGTCTGTTAAAAAAATTCTCAAGCATTTTGTGCCAATGGTGTGTTGGAGCAAACTGTAGTTGGCATACCTGCACACTCCTGTGTTTGATGTGTAACTGCCAGAAGTTTCATTGTTGTACAAGAGGGGTTTGAAAAGTTCTCAGAATGGAATAGAAAAACGTACTTAAATCACTGAAAATTTTTCATTTTTCAATTTAGTCTCCTTGTACATTAATGCACTTGGTCCAACGATGTTCCAGTGCCTTGATCCCATCTTGAAAATGAGTTTCCTCCAGTCCTGCAAAATAGTTGCCAACTCCAGCTATCAATTCTTTGTCTGAAGTTAATCTTCATCCACCAAGCAAAATTTTCAGTTTTGGGAAGAGATGGAAGTCTGACAGATCCATATCAGGTGACTAAGGTGGGTGTGGCAATAATTCATACCTTAGTTCGTGTAATTTTGCTATGGCAATGGCACATATGTGTGGGCGCACACTGTTTTGATGGAATATGACTTTCTTTCTAGCTGAAGCTGGCCTTTTTTCACATATCTTCTGTTGCAATTTACCCAGGAGGTTTGCCCAGTAGGGAGATAATCTACAAAAAGAACACTGATGCCATGACCTTTCCCACTGAAGGAATTGCCTTTGCTTTCTTTGGTAGTGGAGAATCAGCAAGTTTCCACTGCTCTGACTGTTGTTCTGTCTCTGGGGTATAGAAGTGCACCCAAGTTTCATCTGTGGTCACAAGTAGTGGAACCCATCTTGTAGATAATTTTTTCATTTCTAATTCTTCAGTTAAAATGTGATATACCCATTCAGATTACATCTGGCAAGTGTGAGCAATTTCACGTGCTTTCAATCGGTGATTGTCCATGACCAATTTGTGCACTTTTGTAATGATTTCTGGAGTAGTGAGACATCTTGGCTGACCACTGTGCAGATCATCATCTAAGCTCTCCTGACCAAATTTAAATTCATTTGTCCACTTGGTAATAGTTGAATATGAAGGAGCAAAATTCCCCAGTGTATTCTGGAAGTCAGCATGAATGTCCTTTGCTTTCATACCTTTCTCTACAAAGTACTTAAACACTGCTCGAATCTCAATTTTTTCAATCTTCTCAAATCACTTTGCGGGAACAACAACTGGGCCACATCACTGCCACAGCTCTCTTCCAAGAGCACTGATGTGGCACATGTTTATAGGCAACAGTCCAATGAATATCACATGAACAACTCATTCTACTAATGCATGGGGATTCTGAGAACTTTTCAAACCACCCTTTTATGTATCTTAGTTATTGTTCAGTGCTGTATTGAGTAGAACATTGTGTTGCACAGTTTGTGAATTTCAAGTTGGCAGAGTTAGAGGAGCAATGTGTCTGCATTAAATTTTGTGTGAAACTCAAGAAAACCTTTACAGAGACACACCAAATGATACAGGAAGCCAACAGCAATGAGCACTTAAGCTGTACTTGGTGTTATGAATGGTTCACATAGTTTAAAAAGCGCCAGGTGGATGTTAAAATGACCCTTTGATGTCTGCCAACAACATTCATGTTAGGAATGCCAACATAATTGTGCATGCCAATAGAAGACTGACTGTTCGAGAGATTGCAGAAGAACGTAACATTTCAGTTGGATCATGTCATGAAATCCTGACATAGCATCTTGGAATGCATTATGTTGCCACCAAGTTCATCCTAGGGCTCAGAGTCAAGACCAGAAGGACTTTCACCCCACAATCACACAAATGAGAATGAGATGTTCCTTAAGAGAATTGTAACTGGTGATGAGATGTGGCTCTACAGTTATGTTGTTGAGACCAAGGTTCAATCTTCACAATGGGTTGGCAAAGGTTCTCCAAGACCAAAAAAGTTTGTCAGGTAAGGTCAAATGTGAAAGCCATGCTAATAATTTTCTTGGACTTTGAAGGATTAATTCACCATGAACTCATGCAATGGGGACAAACTCTTAATTGACGGTACTAATGGGACGTGTTGCAACACTTGCGAGAAAATGTGAGAGTGGCCTGAAATGTGGTGAGACATTTCATGGCTCTTGCATCACGATAACGCACCTGCACATTCATCCCTCTTGATGCATGAGTATTGCACAAAAAATGAATCACTGCGCGGCCTCATCCTCCATACTCTCCAGATCTGACCCCTGTGAACTTTTTTTTATTTCCAAAGTTGAAAACCCCATTGAAAGGATAAACATTTGCAACAATAGACGTGATACAAGAAAATTCGCAGATGGCGCATTGTCCAATCCAACAAGAGACATTCTAAGACTGCTTATGGAAGTGGAAACGGCATTGGGAGCAGTGTATCAGTTGTGGAGGAGAGTATTTCAAAGAAGACTATGCACAATAAGCAAAAGGTAAGTGTAGAAAAGTTTTGTGGACAAAGTTCTGGAATTTTTGGAACAGATGTTGTGGATGACATCAGAGCCAAACAGAAAATACATTTAAGTAGGAAAGTGAGAGAATGAATCCTTGAGCTCTGTAATAGCTGCCTAAAAAAATCCTGTCCTAAAAATCTGAAGGAAATTACATGTAATATCCAAGTAAACTACCAGTGTATCAGTTGTGGAGGAGAGTATTTCAAAGACGACCATGCACAATAAGCAAAAGGTAAGTGTAGAAAAGTTTTGTGGACAAAGTTCTGGAATTTTTGGAACAGATGTTGTGGATGACATCAGAGCCAAACAGAAAATACATTTAAGTAGGAAAGTGAGAGAATGAATCCTTGAGCTCTGTAATAGCTGCCTACAAAAATCCTGTCCTAAAAATCTGAAGGAAATTACATGTAATATCCAAGTAAACTACCAGTATTGGATACCTATAGACCAATACCCTCTCATTTCTATAAAATCTTTGAGAGACTGTTGCTGAATCACTTACAACATGTGATGAAATTGGCATTAATTTGTCAAGAAATAAGTTTCACACCGGGGAAGGAATTTACATTTCAGGTTCTTAGTCTAACTCAATACTCATATTTACTGATCAGGAAGAACATTATGACCACCGACCCAGTAGCTGGTACATCCACCTTTGGCACAGTTAACAGTGGCAATGCATTATGGCATGGAAGCAATGAGGCCTTGATAGGCTGGTTAAGTTTCACACCAGGGAAGGAATGTACCTTTCAGGTTCTTAGTCTAACTCAGTACTCATATTTACTGATCAGGAAGAACATTATGACCACCTACCCAGTTGCTGGTATATCCATCTTTGGCACAGTTAACAATGGCAATGCATTGTGGCATGGAAGCAATAAGGCCTTGATAGGCTGCTGGAGGGTGATGGCACCACATTAGCACGCATAAGTCACCTAATTCCCTTTAATTCTGGGCAGGGGGGCAATGAGCTCTGATGCCAAATTCAATCACATTCCAGATGTGTTCCATCGGGCTCAGATTTGGTGAGTTGGGAGCCAGCACCATAATTAGAACTCGCCACTGTTTTCCTCAGACCAGTCCATCACACTCCTAGCCTTGTGAAATGGTGCATTATCTTGTTGAAAAATTCCACTGCATTCGGGCAACATAATCAACATGAACAGGTTCATGTGGTCTGTAACCAGTGTACAATACTCCTCAAGCATCATGGTGCCTTGTATGAGCTCCACTGGAACCGTGGATGCCCAGCTGAATGTTCCCCAGAGCATAATGGAGTCACTGCTGACTTGTCTCTGTCCCACAGTACAGTCCCCTGGAAGATGACCAATTCACACACTCCCATCAGCATGATGAAGAAGGTATCAGGATTCATCAGACCAAGCAACACTCTGCTACTGTGTCAACATCCAGAGCTGAAGTCACTTACCCATTTTAGTCGTAGTTGCTGATGTCGTGATCAGGCCCATAATTGGGAATGTTTGGTGCACTGTGTTTTCTGACACACTTGTACTCTATCCAACATTAAAGTCTGATGTTAGTTCCACTACAGTTCACAACCTACCAGTCTGCCCACCCTGTGATATCTGACACCTGTAATGACAGGTGGCAGCCCAACCCCATGGCATCTGGACAAGGTTTCAACTTGGTTTTGCCACATGTTGAAGACACTCACCATAGCAATCCTCAAACACCCAAGAGTTGTGCAGTTTCTGAAATGTTTGTGCCAAATCTCAAGGCCATCACAACCTGCCCCCAGTCTACCTCAGATATATCATGTGCTTCCCCATTCTACACACAGACAGCACACACTGATGCTACATTCAGTGTGCATGTGTCTGACTAGCAGTCCTTCCACACCAGGTGATCATGCTATCACCTGAATGGGTTTATATTGATAGTAGGTCAGTTATCATAATGTTCTGGTTGATCAGTGTATTTAGGACAAATTATAAATATGCAACTTACAATTGTAGCTTTTATCAATGGGACAACTGTTAATGAACCTGTCAGTCATTATATCTCAGTAAAGGAGATCTATGGACTTACCAAGAACTATAATTGCACAAACTCATTGAAGGATTATTTAAAAACAAAAGCTTTCAGACACAATACAGTACTTGGAAACATCAGAAAAATGGATTAACACATGGAAAATTATTGGTCCCTGTTCTTTGTTACCTCTATAATAATGATCAGGGACTTTCAAAGTGCAACAGAAATTTTATTTATTCAAATGGTCAGGTTTAGGAATGAAACAAATATTTTAAAGACGGAGGTTTACCTGACAAATGCTTTAAAGAAGATGAGTATTTGTTGCAACAACAATTGACTTCACTCAAATCCAGCTAAAGTCCAACCATGTGGATTCCATCTTAAACAATGACAGGGATGTCATAAACTCAGTGTCCCATGGCAAAAATGCAATTAGATGTCATACTACAGCCAAAATATTTAGGTGTCTTTTTTGAACACACCTTGCCATAAAAGAGCTTTACAATAGTACTAGGCTGAAAGTGGAAACAAGAAATAAGATCATTATGAAGATATGTGATTCTACATTGGGCTCACAGCCACTAATTTTAAGAACAGCGACATAAATCTGCTACACTGTGGCAGAATATGTATGCTCTACCTGGTACAAGTCTGGTAATGGCAAAGAAGTCAAGAGGCACTGAATGAGGTATGCAGGCTTATTACTGGATTTTTATGGCCTGACCATTTCCTCAAGTAATATCTATTGTGAGGTTGTGCCAATGTACAAAAAATGAAACTTGTCACTAGACCTAGGCATTCACTTCTTGGTTATGAACCAACTAACCAAAGATTGAGCTCTATGAAAAGATTTATACAAACCAGCAATATCTTGTAAACAACATCATCCATGCTCTCAATCAATGATGCTATGTAGTCAGAAGATGCAATATAATCTCCAAAAATGGGTATTCCTGCTTCTCACTACCAACTGAGACTGTGAAGAAGTGCTACTCATGCTTTCAAACTAAACATGCTCTGTTTCTGATTCTGTCTCATGTCTCATGTCCAGCAGTAAGGAATATTTACAAAATGTGGCCCCCAATGCTCTTGTGGTTACCTGATCATGGTTGTCCTTGGTGTAATCTTCCATGTACCTGTACCTGAGCATGTTTACCTTAAATTACTTGCTTAATATGTTATGTATTTTGTTTCGTTTCTTAGTATCGATGCTTTGGACTCAAAATAACCTCCACACACAGAGACCTTCATGATAAAATTAGACTAATAGTGCCACACACAGAGATGTATGGGCTGACATTCTTTGCACAACCTATGCATGAGTTGAAGATAAGAGACCTAAAACTTGCTGCAATAAAAATTATCCTTTTCCAATCAGTTAATGCTGAATTACAGAGCAAGCAAAATTAAGAGAGCTTTGAGAATTTTAAGCAAACAAACAAAAAAAGCAGCAACAATAATAATGTAATTGAAGCATGTTGTCCTAAATGCTGCAAGAAAATACTGAAGCAAAATCATTACACCAAGCCACAAAATTTAAAGAGCTGGTACACACCACCTCTAAGCAGAATAAGAATCATAATGCTACTCTATCATGATAGGTTTAAGCACAATAATGCTGACAAGGCAATGTATATGAAAGTGAAAAAGATTTACAGGTCTGAAATCAAGGCAGGTAAGTGCAAAGAAAATGATACATATATACTGAACTCAGTGAATAAATGCAAAGCTGCATGGTAAATTATTAAAACTTAAACTGTGATGATAAAGTATACCAGACACCAAATCTGCCTGATAGTCTAAGTGCACATTTTGTTAGTCCTCAATCAGATAACAGCATAATGGAGGCAGATGTGAGTAAGGCAGAGGCATTGCTGCCAGAAATGAACAGTAAGTAGACAGACAACTTTCACTGGATTCATGTAACTGAGAAGATGGTCAATGAAACAATAGCTTAGCTCAGTAATTCTAGAGCAGAGTATTACTATGGTCTTTCAAATTATATTATTAAATATATCAGAAATCAAATTTTAATGCCACTGACTAAAATAATCAGCAAAATTTTAAATGACGATAATCATCTGGAATTTTAAAAATATCTGTAGTTAAAAAAGTACATAAGAAAGGAGATATAGCATCTCCAGATAACTACTGACCAATATCACTTATACCCATAATATCAAAAATAATAGAATATTGCATGCATAAACAGATGAGTCAATATTGTGAACATAATTATATACTTACCTTCTCACAGTATGGTTTCAGATCCAGCCTCTCTACAGTCAAAGCAGTTGAGAGCATGGTAACAAAAATATACACTTGTTTTGAAAATAAAGATATTCTCTGTGCAACACTGTTGGACCTCAGGAAAGCTTTTGATTTGGTCTTCCACAATATTCTCATAAAAAATTTCTACCACTACGGAGTGTGAGAGAATGTTCTATGCCTAATGCAATCTTACTTGGACAATAGAAAACAGTTAAGGTAAATAGACAAATGTCAGAATGTCTCCCAGTTGTAAAGGATGTACCCCAAGGACCTGTTCTTGGACCTTTCCTTTTCATTATTTTTATAAATGCTTTATCTGCAGTCGAACCATGTGATGCAGTGCTACATGCTGATGACACAACACTCATCACATGTGATACCAGCCTTCAAGATGTGCAACACAGCATGGCAGTGATAATGGAGAGATGCACTACTTACTTGAGATAAACTTACTCTGAAAGAATGATAGTAAAACTGAAGCTATTGTATTCAATCTGAATGCTCCCAGTCATGATAACAAAACAGTAAAATTATTAGAATTTCATATAGATCAAAAGCTCAGCTGCGATATCCACACAGGGAAGGTATGTGGCAAATTGGCACATGTCACCTATTTGCTGTACAAGCTAAGGAGCAGTGCCAGTAAGGAACTTTTGTTGTATACATATTTTGCATTCTTCCATTCTCACCTGAGTTATGGAATACTGTCATGGGGCAATTCTGTAGGCTCAAAATTTGTGTTTAAATGGCAAAAGAAAGCCATAAGGTGGATAGCAGGACTTAGCTCATATGAAGCATGTTGAGATTAAGAAATGAATGTAATGACAGTGCCTGGCCTGTATATTTATAACTGCCTTGTCTTTGTTAAAAAGAATCTGAGTAAATTTGACTGAAGGAGGACAGTTCATGACCATAACATAAGAAATGGACATACAATTAACATACCATATGCTAGGCTTATAAAGACACATAACAGTTACAAATTTCTTGGTCCTGTCTACTTCAAAAAATGCCAGGCATACAAAGACACATAACAGGTACAAATTTCTTGGTCCTGCCTACTTCAACAAATGTCAGGCTTACAAAGACACATAACAGATACAAATATCTTGGTCCTGTCTACTTCAACAAATTACCTGTAAATGCTTAAATAGTGCCAGTAAATAAATTTAAAACTAGTCTTTTGGGGTGGATGAAAAGTAAAGTAATTTACTCTGCTCAAGAGTTCCTAGAGTATGTGACAAATGACCCACTTTCCTTTTGAGAATGAACAATAAATTAAATGTAAACTATACATATGCCACACTGTGCAACTATTTTATCACTGTTCCATGTACTTATTGTTAATTATCTGTTTGATTATTTATTTGTCATGCACTGAACTATGTAGTTCATTTATCTTGTAATTGATCTGTTAGGAAACTTTTTGTTGTTATTGACATTCGCATAAATATGTATTGTATCCATCTTGGATTATTATATTTAGTTAGTGACGTTTGTCCAATTTTATATTATTATTATTGTGGTAACACTGACGACACTAGCTGCATGTAAATATGCTCAAAGGTGGAATAAAACAGTTGTATTTGTATTTGTAACAGTATGAACTCATTCTAAATAGCATGCTACTGTGTTGTATTGTTAAGAGTGAGTAAGTTTATCTTATCCATGAGATGCAAATGTGCTGAAATTTTAATCACCATTAAAGGCAGCTGACTTGAGTTACTGGTCAGTGGAACTTTCCATATTTTCTTTCCTACATTTCAACAGGATTTAAAATAATGTGTGTAACATTTACCAGAAAAGCACAGCTTCCAGGATGAGCTGCTGTTTTTTTTTTTTTTTTTTTTTTTTCCTAATTATGTTGGCCTGATGTACATCTGTTGTAACACGCTTAATAATTATGTATATATAAAAATTTCTGTTTTAAGTGTAATATTGACGCTGTACTGTATTAGTTGTGAATGATTTAAAATTTACTTTGTTTCTTATAGTGACACAGCATTTTCAAATCTAGAATGCTAATATTCAAATAACTTGTAGAAGAAGTATCTTGTAAGTAATGAATTTAATTTAGTTTCTTATTTCAGAAATTTGTAAGCCCTGTCTCATGTTAGTGGATAGCTTGTTCTAACTATTTTTGCTAGAATAAACATATATTCCCCATAGTCATGACATGTATGTAAGATCCATCTGAATTGAGGTCTTATACATCACAGTACATTCAAAATTGCTTGATAATTAAGGGTTGCACTTTCAGTGGTTGATAGGCAATCATGTCATCAAACAATAAAGGGTTATTTTGCCCATGTAAGTTTAATGTTACATTTGTTTATGTTGAGATTCAACTGCCACTCCCTGCATCAGGTCTTACTACATGTTGCTACAATTTTATGTCACTGCAACTTTCCCACATATGATAGTATCTTTCACCAACAGACTCATGGAGCTTTTGATGAATTTTGTGAATTTTAAACCATAAAACATACATGACCAAAAGGAGTGCCAAACATCTGACTCATCAATGTGTTGAGTATTTGATCAAATTGTTTAAAGTCGATCAAGAAAACTTTCGATCTTCTACCTGGGGAGGGAAGAAGGATAAAAGCCAGTTACACATATAGCTTGCAAAGACACTGAACTTTCTTTTTGGGAAAAAGTGTACCTGATAATTGTACAGTTGTTCTATTCCAGACAATTTCTACTCATCAGGAGTCATGAATCCTCTCTCCCTCTAGTGGCATTTGTTCATATTTTCAAATCCTTTCTCTGTAGTCATCATCTTAACCTACTGTTCTCCCTCTTTACATTTATACAGGAGATATTAGTGAGTTGAAAGTGTTTCACATAGATTTTACTGGAATGTAGAGTACTCTTAATACAATGAGAATCAACTCTCATTGCTTCACCTGACAAATAATAGCTGAACAAAGTGAAAAATTGCATAAGGAGAGCAATGTGAGCAGTATTCAGTGGCCTTAGAAGTACAGTTTTGTCAACTGATTTAAGTAAAATCCCTAAGAGCTTTTTGTATTATGTGAAATCAATACGCATTTCAAAATTCTCTATTCATTCATACAATGGCTGTACAGTCACTGGAGCAGAAGATAACAGAGAGAAGGCTGAAATACTGAATTTGATCTCCTGAAACTGTTTGCCACTGAAGATCATAACACAGTCCCTCCTTTCAATGATTGTATGAACATCAAAATAGCAGATAATAATATTACCGAGTACAGAATAGAAAAACAATTACAATTCCTTAGCAATCAGAATGCACCAAGACCAGTGGGACTCCTATAAGATTTTACAAAGATTATATGAAAGAACTTGCTCCCTTCCTAGCAGCAGTTTATTGTACATTGATGGAGCAATGAAGCATACCTAGTGGCTTGTCATTCCCGTTTTCAAGAAGGGTCATAGGACAGGTGCATATAATTATAGGCCTATGTCACTGTTGTCAGTCTGTTGTAGAATTATGGAACATGTTTGTGTTCTTGATGTTTTTTGGAGAACAAAAATCCAGATTATAAAAATCAACGTGGATTCTGCAAACAGAGATCTTGCAAGGCTCAGCTTGTCCTGTTTCTCTATGAGATCCATAGCATTGTAGACAACAGCACTCAGGTTGATGCCACATTCCTTGACCTCAGAAAGGCATTTGAAACCACACCACATTGTTGTTTAGTGAAAAAAAATGAGCTTTTTGAGTATTTGATCTTATTCAAGACTTCCTTACAGATAGAACTCAATACATCACTCTTAACAGAACAAAATTGACAAAGATAAATGTGATTTCCACTGTACCCTAAGTAAGAGTGATAGGACCATTACTGTTTCTATTGTATATAAATGATCTAGTAGAAAGCATTGTGAGCTCTTTAAGACTGGTAAAGATGAGGTGGTTATCTATAAGACAGTAGCAATACTAGAAGATAGTACTGATTTGCAAAATAAGCTGAGGGGACTGATGATGGTGCAATCTCTGGCAGTTGACCCTGAAAATAAATAAATGTAACATGTTGAGCAAACACTGGAAAAGGAATACACTACTGCAGAACTACACTATTGACGACAGATTGCTGGAAACAGTATCTACTGTAAAATATATAGGAATAACTATCGAGAATGACTTTAAGTAGAAGACTACATGAAGCAAATACTAGGAAAAGCAGATGTTGGACTGAGATTGATAAGAAGAATCTTAAGGAAATGTAACTCATACATGAAGCACGTGGCATACAAGGGACTCGTTTGACCGATTCTTGAGTTCTGTTCATCTATCTGGGATCCTTGCCAAGTAGGACCGATAGAAGAGACAGAGAAGATCCAACAAAGAGTAGCATGTTTCATCATCATAGGATTGTTTAATTGACATCAGAGCATTACAGAGCTGCTCAACAAACTCCAGTGGCAGACACTACAAGAGCATCATGCAGAGGTTTACTACTGAAATTTTGAGAGAGTTCTTTCCTGGAAGAGCCTGACAACTTATTACCTTCCTCCCACATACATCTCATGAAATGACCATGATGAGAAAATTCAAGAAATTAGAGCAAATACAGAGGCTTACCAACAATCATTCTTGCCATGCACTATTTGCGAGTGGAACAGGAAATGGAGGGTCAGTTTGTGGTACCAGAAGTACCCTCCACCACACACCATTAAGTGGCTTGTGGAGTATGATATAGATGGTTGGAAGTTATCTTAGAAAATAATGGGACATGCTTTCAGACAGTTTTGGACATTTACTTGTTTATAATTGACTCCACATGGTGCAATGTAATATAAATATCTCCATGTGACTGAAGAATGTAATAAACTAAGAAAATATTTTACTCTTATTATTATTTTACCTATGATCTGTCTCCTATAAGTAACTAAATGTGTCACTTTATTGGGTATAGACACATACTTACTTGATAAGATGTCACTTCATCTTTCATGATTTCATTTTTGTCTTCACATTTACTTTCCTGTCCAGAGTTACCTTTTGTGACTAGGTTCTCTTCTTTTAAATGTATTCGTTTGATTCCGTATCTTACGACAGTCTCACTTGTTTTCTGAATACTCCTCTTTCTTGTTTGTTGTTTAGTACATGTTACATTTGCTGCAGATTTATCAACATTGTATTCAGTTATTTTATTCAGAGGCAAAGAATTAGTATTATGTGGTCTTTTAAAAGTCATTACTGGCACATCACCTGATCTTTTAGTACTATATACATTTTGTGCAATATTATTATGTTTGTTCATCTTTTTCCATATGCCATCTCTTTCTTTCAGGTCATCTGAGGAGTCTAGAGCAAACCATGCATACCTAGTAGGCTGTCTTTCAAATATTAATGAACGGGGTTTATATACACTTTCTACAGGTTTCTCAGATGCTTCTGCCTGATACATCTGATCTTCAGAAACTTGTTTGTTTCTCTCATCTTCCATTAAATTTAACATCTACAACATAAATTGAACAGTTTGGTATAAGTATCATTGTTTAAGAGTGCTCATATATTTTAATGTCAAAATTATATTGATTTGTTCAGGCAAGTAGTTTGAATCTGTATATTTTTTAAAGTCTTTCAAATATATTTGTTTTCTTGCCACTAAATATTGTACTCTGTGTTGCCCTCTTTTTCAATGCTGTTTATTTGACTTTTTTTTGTTTCTGAATTGGCCACCATGCATCATTTGATAAGACTGTTTCTATCACCAAGGTGTGAGTAAAATATTACATTTGATTCTTGATTGAATCATCCATAGTTATTGTTTATCACAATATATATATGGAAATTTAATGAGCAATGCACAATTGAAATCTTCTAGCCTTTCTCTTGCAGAAGTCAGAATTTATGGACAACTAAGTCCCTTTCATAAAATTCTGAAAATGCATAAAAGTTTCCAAAATGCATACATATTAAGTAAAATAATGAACCATGAACCATGGACCTTGCTGTTGGTGGGGTGTCTTGCATGCCTCAGCAATACAGATAGCTGCTGTAGATGCAACCACAATGGAGGGGTATCTGTTGAGAGGCCATACAAACTTGTTGTTCTTGAAGAGGGGCAGCAGCTATTCAGTAGTAGCAGGGACAACAGTCTGGATGACTGACTGCTCTGGCCTTGTAACACCAAAAAAACAGCTTTGTTGTGCTGATAATGCAAATGGCTGAAAGCAAGGGGGAACTACAGCTGTAATTTTTCCCACAGGCATGCAGCTCTACTTTAGGCTAAACAATGATGGCATCCTCTTGGGTAAAATATTCCAGAAGTAAAATAGTCACCCATTTGGATTCCTCAGTGGGGACTACTAAAGAAAAACAAAACGGGCATTCTGTAGATTGAAGAGTGGAATGTTAGATCATTTAATGAGGCAAACAGTTTAGAAAATTTAAAAATGGAAATTGATAGGTTGAAGCTAGATTTAGTGGGAGTGAGTGAGGTTCAATGGGAGGAGGAACAGGGCTTCTGCTCAGCTGAATATGGGGTTATAAATACAAACTCACATAGGGGTAATGCAGGAATGGGTTTAGTAATGAACACGAAAATAGGAATGCGGGTAAGCTGTTATGAACAGCATAATGAATGCATTATCACAGCCATGATAGACATGAAGTCTACACCTACCACACCAGCTCTGCAGGTGATGAAGAGATTGAAGAAATGTATGATGAGATAAAAGAAATTATTCGGGTCGTTAATGGAGGTGAAAATTTAATTGTGATGGAGACTGGAATTCAATAGTAGGAAAAGGAAGAGCAGAAAAATAGTTGGTGAATATGGACTGTGGGAGAGGAATGAAAGAGGAAGCCGCCTGGTAGAATTTGCACAGAACACAATTTAATCATCACTGACACTTGGTTTAAGAATCGCGACAGGAAGTGGTATATGTGGAAGAGATCTGGAGACACCAGAACGTTTGAGATTGATTATATAATGGTAAGGCAGGGATTTAGGAACCACATTTTAAATTGTAAGACATTTCATGGGTAGATGGGGACTCTGACCACAATTGGATGAACTGTAGATTAAAACCGAAGAAATTTCGAAAAAGTAGGAAATTAAGGAGATGGGAACTGGATAAACTGAAAGAACCAGAGGTTGTTGAACATTTCAGAGGGAGCATTAGGCAAATGTTGACTGGAACAGGGGAAAGGAATACAGTAAAAGACAAATGGGTAGCTTTAAGAGATGAAATAGTGAAGGAAGCACAGTATCAAATAAGTAAAAACGTAAGGGCTAGTAGAAATCCTTGGGTAACAGAAGAGATATTGAATTTAATTGATGAAAGGAGAAAATATAAAAATTCAGTAAATGAAGCAGACAAAAAGGAATACAAACATCTGAAAAATGAGATTGACAGGAAGTACAACATGACTAAGCAGTAATGGGTAGGGGACAAATGTAAGAATTTAGAAGCACATTTCACTAGGGGAAAAATGGATACTGCCTACAGGAAAGACATTTGGAGAAAAGAGAAGTAGCTGCATGAATATCAAGAGCTCAGGTGGAAAACCAGTAGTATGCAAAGAAGGGAAAGTTGGAAGGTGTAAGGAGCATATATATATATATATATATATATATATATATATATATATATATATATATATATATATATATATAATAGAGGGAAACATTCCACGGATATGTGTGTGTGTGTGTGCGAGTGTATACCTGTCCTTTTTTCCCCCTAAGGTAAGTCTTTCCGCTCCCGGGATTGGAATGACTGACTTACCAGTTTCTATCGACCTGCCAGCGCTTTCGTATGGTAAGTCACATCATCTTTGCTTTTAAATATATTTTTCCCGCGTGGAATGTTTCCCTCTATTATATATATATATTAAAAAAAACAAAGATGATGTGACTTACCAAACGAAAGCGCTGGCAGGTCAATAGACACACAAACAAACACAAACATACACACAAAACTCAAGCTTACACAACAAACTGTTGCCTCATCAGGAAAGAGGGAAGGAGAGGGAAAGACGAAAGGATGTAGGTTTTTAGGGAGAGGGTGAGGAGTCATTCCAATCCCGGGAGTGGAAAGACTTACCTTAGGGGGGAAAAAGGACAAGGTAAGTCTTTCCGCTCCCGCTCCCGGGATTGGAATGACTCCTCACCCTCTCCCGTAAAACCCACATCCTTTCGTCTTTCCCTCTCCTTCCCTCTTTCCTGATGAGGCAACAGTTTGTTGTGAAAGCTTGAAATTTGTGTGTATGTTTGTGTTTGTTTGTGAGTCTATCGACCTGCCAGCGCTTTCATTTGGTAAGTCACATCATCTTTGTTTTTAGATATATTTTTCCCACGTTGAATGTTTCCCTCTATTTTACAAGGGAGAGACAATATTACGGGAATGGAAGAGGACATAAGTGAAGATGAGATGGGAGATATGATAATGTGAGAAAGACAGGACCAACAAACCTAAGTCGAAACAAGGCCCCTAGAGTAGAGTAGACTGTCAGAACTTCTCATAGCCTTGGGAGAGCCAGCCATGACAAAACTCTTCCATCTGATGTGTGAGAAGTATGACTTCAAGAAGAATGTAATAATTCCAATTACGAAGAAAGTATTTGCTGACAGGAGTGAAAATTACCAAACCATCAGTTTAATAAGTCATGGTTACAAAACATTAACATAAATAATATTTACATAAAAACGGAAAAACTAGTAGAAGCAAACCTTTGGGAAAATCAGTTTGGATTTCAGAGAAATGTAGGAACACAAGATGCAGCACTGATCTTCTGATTCATCTTAGAAGATAGGTTAAGAAAAGGCAACCCTACATTTCTAGTGTTTTTAGACTCAGAGAAAGCTTTTGACAAGGTTGACTGAAAAATTCTCTTTGAAATTATGGAGATGGTGAGTGTAAAATAGGCAATACTCCCTTTGATAGTTTGAAAGTAGCCGGTGCAAAATACAGGGAGCAAAAGACTATTTACAACTTGTGTAGAAACCAGATGGCAGGTATGAGAGTCAAGGGCCATGAAAGGGAAGCAGTGGATGAGAAGGGAGTGAGACAGGGCTGCAGGCTATCCCCCACATTATTCACTCTGTACATTGAGCAAGCAGTACAGGAAGCCAAAGAAAAATCTGGAGTAGGAATTAAAGTTCATGGAGAAAAAATAGAAACCTTGAGGTTTGCTGATGACATTCTAATTCTGTCAGAAACAGTGAAACAATTGGAAGAGTGATTGATTGAACAGAATAGTGTCCTGAAAGGATGATATAAGATCAACATCAATAAGAACAACATATGTATAATGGAATGCACTAAAACAGAATCAGGTGATGCTGACGGAAATAGATTAGGGTGTAGGGGTAGCATCTTTGATTCATCATCAAAACATTTTCAGTCCCAGGTGCGAATCCCACTGATGCTTAAATTTTGATTAATAATCAGCATTGGCAGCTGAAGACTTCCAGCATAAGCAGTCGCATTCATTCTGCCAACAGCCTTGTCAAAGAGGGTGGAGGAGTGGACAGAGGTTCAGGGCACTCTCTTGTCCTAGCGGTGGGAAACTGTCCCTAAAGGAGAAAGAATCGCAATGATCAACAGCATGAGGAAGCAGAAGGCAATGGAAACCACTACATTAAAGACACATAATGTGTATCCACAGGACATGTGACCTGTAATTGAAGGAGTGTCATGATGATCTCTCCATTGGCAAAAGATTCCAAAATAGTCCCCCATTCAGATCTCCAAGAAGGGACTGCCAAGGGGGAGGTTAGCAAGAGAAAAAGATTGAATAATCAACAAAAGGATAACATTCTATGAGTAGGGGTGTGGAATGTCAGAAGCTTCAATGCGGTAAGGAAACTAGAAAATCTGAAAAGGGAAATGCAAAGGCTCAATCTAGATATAGTAGGGGTCAGTGAAGTGAAGTGGAAAGAAGACAAGGATTTCTGGTCAGATGAGTATAGCGTAATATTAACAGCAACAGAAAATGGTGTAATGGGAGTAGGGATCGTTACGAATCGGAAGGTATGGCATAGAGTGTGTTACTGTGAACAGCTCAGTAACAGGGTTGTTCTTATCAGAATCAACAGCAAATCAAAACCAACAATGATAGTTCAGGTATACATGGCAACGCCGCAAGCTGAAGATGAGGAGATAGAGAAAGTGTATGAGGATATTGAAAGGGTAATACAGTATGTAAATAGATACGAAAATCTAATAGTCATGGGAGACTGGAATGCACTTGTAGGGGAATGAGTAGAAGAAAATGTTACAGGAGAATATGGGCTTGGGTCAAGGAATGAGAGGAGAAAGACTAATTGAGTTCTGTAACAAGTTTCAGCTAGTAATAGTGAATACTGTGTTCAAGAATCACAAGTTGAGGATGTATAGTTGGAAAAGGCCAGGCAATACGGGAAGATTTCAGTTAGATTACATCATGGTCAGACAGAGATTCTGAAATCAGATACTGGATTGTAAGGCATACCCAGGAGTAGATAGTCTCAGATCACAACATAGTAGTGATGAAGACTAGCCTGAAGTTTAAGACATTAGTCAGGAAGAATCGATATGCAAAGAAGTGGGATACAGAAGTACTAAGGAATGACAAGATATGGTTGAAGTTCTCTAAGGCTACAGATACAGAAATAAGGGATAGCTTAGTAGGCAGTACAGTTGAAGAGGAATTGACATCACCAAAAGGGGCCATCACAGAAGTTGGTAAAGAAAACATAGGTAGAAAGGAGGTATATGCGAAGTAACCATGGGTAACAGAAAAAATACTTCAGTTGATTGATGAAAGGAGGAAGTATAAAAATCTTTCAGAAAACTCAGGAATACAGAAATACAAGTTGCTGAGGAATGAAATAAACAGGAAGTGCAGGGAAGCTAAGATGAAATGGCTCCAGGAAAAATGGGAAGACATCAAAACAGAAATGACTGTCAAAAGGGCACACTCAGCATACAGGAATGTCAAAACAACCTTCAGTGGCATTATAAACAAGGGTGATAACATTAAGACTGCAACAGGAACTGTTAAAAGCAGAGGGGATAGCAGATAGGTGGAAAGAATACATTGAAAGTCTCTATGAGTGGAAAGATTTGTCTGAAGAAGAAGAAGAAACAGGAGTCGATTTAGAAGAGATAGGGGACCCAGTACTAGAATCAGAATTTAAGAGAGCTTTGGAGGACTTAAGATCAAATAAAGCAGTAGGGATCTACATCTACATCTAAATCTACATCCATACTCCACAAGTCACCTGACAGTGTGTGGCGGAGGGTACCTTGAGTACCTCTATCGGTTCTCCCTTCTATTCCAGTCTAGTATTGTTCGTGGAAAGGATTGTCGGTATGCCTCTGTGTGGGCTCTAATCTCTCTGATTTTATCCTCATGGTCTCTTTGCGAGATATACATAGGAGGGAGCAATATACTGCTTGACTGCTCGGTGAAGGTATGTTCTCGAAACTTCAACAAAAGCCCGTACCGAGCTACTGAGCATCTCTCCAGCAGATTCTACCACTGGAGTTTATCTATCATCTCCGTAATGCTTTTGTGATTACGAAATGATCCTGTAATGAAGCGCGCTGCTCTCTGTTGGATCTTCTCTATCTCTTCTATCAACCCTATCTGGTACGGATCCCACACTGCTGAGCAGTATTCAAGCAGTGGGCGAACAAGCGTACTGTAACCTACTTCCTTTGTTTTCGGATTGCATTTCCTTAGGATTCTTCCAATGAATCTCAGTCTGGCATCTGCTTTACCGATGATCAACTTTATATGATCGTTCCATTTTAAATCACTCCTAATGCGTACTCCCAGATAATTTACGGAATTAACTGCTTCCAGTTGCTGACCTGCTATATTGTAGCTAAATGATATGGGATCTTTCTTTCTATGTACTCGCAGCACATTACACTTGTCTACATTGAGATTCAATTGCTATTCCCTGCTCCATGCATCAATTCGCTGCAGATCCTCCTGCATTTAAGTACAATTTTCCATTGTTACAACCTCTCGATATACCACAGCATCATCCACAAAAAGCCTCAGTCAACTTCCGATGTCATCCACAAGGTCATTTATGTATATTGTGAATAGCAACGGTCCTACAACATTCCCCTGCGGCACACCTGAAATCACTCTTACTTCAGAAGACTTCTCTCCATTGAGAATGACATGCTGCATTCTGTTAGCTAGGAACTCTTCAATCCAATCACACAATTGGTCTGATAGTCCATATGCTCTTACTTTGTTCATTAAACGACTGTGGGGAAGTGTATTGAACGGCATCTACCTGGGAACCCATGTCTATGGCCCTCTGAGTCTCGTGGACGAATAGCGTGAGCTGGGTATCACATGATCGTCTTTTTCGAAACCCATGCTGATTCCTACAGAGTAGATTTCTAGTTTCCAAAAAAGTCATTATACTCAAACATAATGCGTGTTCCAAAATTCTACAACTGATCGACGTTAGAGACATAGGTCTATAGTTCTGCACATCTGTTCAATGTCCCTTCTTGAAAATGGGGATGACCTGTGCCCTTTTCCAATCCTTTGGAACGCTATGCTCTTCTAGAGACCTACGGTACACCGCTGCAAGAAGGGGGGCAAGTTCCTTTGCGTACTCTGTGTAAAATCGAACTGGTATCCCATCAGGTCCAGCGGCCTTTCCTCTTTTGAGCGATTTTAATTGTTTCTCTATCTCTCTGTTGTCTATTTCATTATCTCCAAATTTGTCATCTGTGCAACAATCTAGAGAAGGAACTACAGTACAGTCTTCCTCTGTGAAACAGCTTTGGAAAAAGACATTTAGTATTTCGGCCTTTAGTCTGTCATCCTCTGTTTCAGTACCATTTTGGTCACAGAGTGTCTGGACATTTTGTTTTGATCCACCTACCATTTTGACATAAGACCAAAATTTCTTAGGATAGTTAACATTCCACCAGAATTTCTAAAATTGTTGAGGGAAGTGGCAACAAAACAACTATTCATGTTGTTGTGTAGAACGTATGAGACTGGCGATATACCATCTGACTTTCAGAAAAGCATCATCCACACAATTCCGAAGATGACAAGAGCTGACAAATGTGACAATTATTGCACAATCAGCTTAACAGCTCATGTATCCTAGTTGCTTACAAGAATAATATCCAAAGAATGGAAAAGAAAATTGAGGACGTGCTAGATGACGAACAGTTTGGCTTTAGGAAAGGATAAGGCACGAGAGAGGCAATTCAGACATTGCAGTTAATAATGGAAGCAAAACTAAAGAAAAATCAAGACATGTTCGTATGATTTGTCAACCCGGGAAAAGCACTCGACAATGTACACTAGTGCAAGATGTTCGAAATTCTGAAAAAAGTAGTGGTAAGCTACAGGGAGAGACAGGTCATACACAATATGTACAACAGCCAAGAGGGTATAATAAGAGTGGATGACCAAGAACGAAGTGCTCGTATTAAAAAGGATGTAAGACAAGGATGTAGCCTTACACCCCTACTGTTCAATCTGTACATCAAGAAAGCAATGATGGAAATAAAAGAATAGTTCAGGAGTGAAATTAAAATTCAAGGTGAGAGGATATCAATGATACTATTCACTGATGACATTGCTATCCTGAGTGAAAGTGAAGAAGAATTACATGATCTGCTGAACGGAACGAACAGTCTAATGAGTACAGAGTAAGGATTGAGAGTAAATCAAAGAAAGATGAAGGTAATGAGAAGTAGCAGAAATGAGAAAAGCAAGAAACTTAACATCGGGATTGATGGTCACGAAGTAGCTGAAGTTAAGGAATTATGCTACCTAGGCAGTAAAATAACCAATGACGGACGGAGCAAGGAGGACATCAAAAGCAGACTAGCAATGGCAAAAAGATCATTTCTGGCCATGAGGTGTCTACTAATACCAAATATTGGCCTTAATTTGAGGAAGAAATTTCTGAGGATGTACGTCTGGAGTACAGCATTGAATGGTAGTGAAACATGGACTGTGGGGAAACTGGAACAGAAGAGAACCGAAGCATTTGAGATGTGGTGCTACAGATGAATGTTCAAAATTAGGTGGACTGATTAGGTAAGGAATGAGGCGGCTAAGCGCAGAATGAGAGAGAAAAGGAGTATGTGGAAAACACTGATAAGGAGAAGGGAGAGGATGATAGAACATCTGTTAAGATGTGAGGGAATGACTTCCACTGTACTAGTGAGAGCTGTATAGGGCAAAAACTGTAGATGAAGACAAGATTGGAATACTTCCAGCAAATAACTGAGGGCGTAGGTTGCACGTGCTACTTTGAGATGAAGAGGCTAGCACAGAAGAGGAATTTTGCAAAATAACTGATGATGTTTGAAGTAGAGTGGGTGTAAAATATATATTGGCAATGGCAAAGAAAGTGCTTCTGATGAAGAGAAATTTATTAGCATCAAATGTAATGTCTTTTATTAAGGAATTTGTCTGGAGTGAAGCCATATATGATAGTGAAACATGGGCGGTAAACAGTTTAGAATAGAAGATTTTGAAATGTGGTACTACAGAAGAATGCTGAAGACTAGATGGGTAGATCACATAACTTATGAGGAGGTACTGAATAGAACTGGGGAGACAAGAAATCTGTGTCACAATTTGACTAAAAGAAGGGATCTATTGATAGGACACAATCTGAGACAGAAAGAGATAGAGTAAAACATTGAGAACTGCATCAAACCAGTCTCTGGGATGAAGATCACAACAACAACAATGAAAAATTTTGAAGTGAAGATAGGACATATTGTCACTTACTTTATAGATGACACACTTTACCACAGACAGGCACATATAATGGAACTGGGAATTGTTGGTCAACTTTTAATTTACAAGCTAGAGCATGCACACTAAGAATATACACAATCTCTCATCTCATATTGAAACCTAGTTGTGTTCAATAGTTGTTTCATATGGAATCAGTGGTGGAGCAGGCAGTGTTGTAGAAAGGGAGAATCCAGAAAGGTAAGAGAGAGAGAGATTGGGGGGGGGGGGGGGACAGTAAGGTTGGGAGAAGTAAAGATATTGTGTTAAACTAGTTTAGAAGGTTCACAGGAAGAGAGAAGGTGGGTTCAAATAAGGATATGTTGTGACTAGAGAATCACAAACAAAAATAAAGTAAGTGGTAGGGAATAGCATGACACTAATGACAGAGGATGTTGGAGGAGAGAGGGGGGGGGGGGTCATGGGGAGTACATGCAACAGGTTGCACAGAAGGGAACAGAGGGAAGTGGGTGGTAGTAATTAGGAATAGCTCAGATTAGGAGGACTGTAGGTTTGTATTATGTGTTGGGGCAACTCCCACCTGTGTGGTTCAAAGAAGTTAGGACTTGAACAGAGAACCAAGATTAGAGGATTACACAAAATTATTAATCAGTAAGTGTATTGATCATTTAACACCAAACACTTTGCCCTGCAACTAGCAGAATCAATTAGTAACACTCTTAGCCATAAAGTCTTGAATGCTCTTTATGACCATTTTAGTTCAGCAAAGATGAATTATTACACACTTTGATCAAAATAATTTTTATGTTAATGTTTTCTTATGACTTGCTTTGGCCACATAATCGTTTTTTGATCTGTGGTGCATGACACAAATTAGCATAACCCATGAATAACAGTTAGTAAGTGAAACAGAA
This sequence comes from Schistocerca serialis cubense, assembly GCF_023864345.2. Taxonomy (NCBI): domain Eukaryota; kingdom Metazoa; phylum Arthropoda; class Insecta; order Orthoptera; family Acrididae; genus Schistocerca; species Schistocerca serialis. The sequence continues at coordinate 866,066,197 of NC_064638.1, forward strand.
TGTAATAAAACTTACAACTATCGAGGGGAGTAAAAATGCTCATCTGCAACAAGCTTTTTATCACAGTGATCATTTATCTGGCATCTCCTGCTGGAAATTAAAGTCAGAAACATTGATAGGCCATGCTTTCACTGTCCCTGTGCATGCTGGACACTGAGGTTGTAGTGAAGCCACCTGACATTACTATGGAAACCAGTTAGCTGGTGCAACATCACTATGACCACTGTGACATCGCTACTCAGATGGCCTTGTCATCAGGAGTGGCCTCTGATGAATTCGGCATACAAACCAGGCCAGAAATGGCCTCAGTCAGTTGTGGTGCAATCTGTGTGGTGTGTGGAGAGTGTGCAACTGATTTGGCTTAGGTGCTACTGCCATCGACAATGTTTGTCATAAGCAGAACTTTGATACAGCATGGGCTATATTTTGCTTTGGAACATGGAATTAAGTTAGCTTGCACTGAGGTATATCCTGCATGTATCACTTGTAAACAAACTGGGGTGAGTCCCCACTAGCTCATGTGTAACACCTCCCCCCTCTCAGCTCACGCATAACTTTACAAAAAAGGTCAAACTAAGTTTAGTCCTTTTGCTCTGTGTGAAGTTTTTGTCATTGTGGGGATGGTTTAGGACATCAATATACATCTTTGACAGAGATATCAAACTTATCAAAATCAAGCATCTTGCAGTGTGCGGGAATTGGGTCATGCAAGGGTGTATGCATTTTTGAAACATGGGTAATGAAGGAGAGAGACGTAAACAAATTATAGAAATGTGAAATGAAGATCCCCGGAAGTAGGATAGGAGTAACAAGGAGAGATAGGACAAGGAATGAAAGGGTAATGGAAACAGTGAAAGAGGAATTCTTGCAGAGCAGGATAGAAACACCAAAGCTATGATGGTATGGGCACTTGAAGAGAATGGAAAACAAGAGGGTTCCCAAGGAGACAAATGAAACAGAAATGTGAAGGAAACAACCAAGAGGAAGACCAAGGGACAGAGGGCCAAAAGGTGTGGAGGAGTGTGTTGAAAAAAGGGACAAGGGCTGGACAAGAGTGAACGTGAAAGGATGATGGGAAAACAGAACTAGATGGTGAGGCTTATGTTCCAAACCTGAGGCTGGAAACTGTTCAGATGATGATGATGATGAAGGTGATGATGATGATGATGATGTGCAATGTGCACACACATGCAATGATAGTGCAGAGACATGCCAAGAAACTCTGCAAAACTATATTAATATTATAAGTTACATTGAGTAAATTGTATATGAACAAAGGGTTAAATGAATGAGACAGTGAAGTTGGACACTGACCTATTTCGGAGAATGGAGTTCGCTCTATCCAGCCATTTGGATTTACATTTTCTCTAGTCTTCCTAAATAATTTTAGGCAAATGCCAGGTTCCTTCAGAAAGGGCACAGCCTACCACATGTCCTATCATTGTGCCATGTGAAAACGTCCTTATACACTGGTCAACAAAAACATTATGACCACAGCCCACTATGAGACTGAATATTGCTTGTTGGCATTGTGCGTACATGTCAAGATAAGGGAAATGAGAGCAGTCGAAGTAGACAGCAGTAAAAAGACAGGGACAGATCCCACAGAGTTGACCGAGTGCTGTGCCAAGCCTCCACACAAGAGAGCAGAAAGGTAGGGCAAAGCAAAATAGAAGCAAACCATTAAGTCAAATGAGGAACCATTTGTGTGAGAAAAATGGACCACAAATGGGGGAATCAACTAACATAAGACACTTTGTCAAAGGACAGGTTGCCATGGACCAGCACATAGGAATGAACAACACAGAAATGATGAAGCTGGACAGATGCTCATGTACTACCATCATGAGCATCTGTGGAAAGTGGTTGAAGGTAATTGAAACCAGAGGAGGTGCCAAGGTGCTGGATGTTTGTGTCTTATCACAGAACATAGAGCTCAGACAGTCGCCTGCTGTGTAAAGCATGACAGGCAGCAGTCTATTGTAGAGATGATGGCAGAGTAAATGCTAATGCAGGCTTAAGTGTTTCAGGGCACAATGTCCAACACTTATTGGTGAACACATTACACTGGAGGCAGTATTAAATCACCAAATATTGGGCTGTGGATCTACGGAAATGTGTCATCTGGTAAGATGAATCACGTTTCTTGTTACATCAGGTGTATGGTTTTGACCACATACTCCATTATTCAATTGAATGGCTGCTTGAAACATGCACCCACTGCAGATGCTGACATGTGAGGACAGTATTTTGGTATGGGATCCCTGGTAATACTGAAGGCCCCAGGATAGATGTGGACTGCGTGAACATTATTGCAGATCACATGCATTACTTTATGCCTGATGTGTTCCCTAATGGTGATCACATCCTCCTGCAGGATAGCTGTCTGTGTTACAAGGCCATAACCTTGCTATTGTGGTTTGAGAAGGATGATAGTGAACTGAAATTGACATACTGGCCACCAAATTCACCTGATCTCAATCCGATGGGTGCTAGTTCTGCACCCCCAAACCACTGGCCCATAATTTATGGAAATTGCATGATCTGTACACAGAAATCTCGTGCAACATACCTCCAGAAATCTACCAAGGAATTCTTGAGCCAATGCCATGCAGAATTTCTGCTGTATTGTGTTGAAAAGGATGATGAACATGCAATTATGCAGCTGGTCTTAATGTTTCGGCTCATCAGTGTATATTCTACTTATTTTCATAGTATTATGACAACAAACCCTATACCATTATCAGATAGTCCCTGATAAAAAATATTCATTTATCAGGAATTATTAATATTATTATTAACAAGTGACACTTAGGTCTAGGTGAACTGAAGTTAATTATAGGATGTTTTCACTGGCCATCTGATTATACAATGACCGTTTTAGAATCACTGAAAGAAAGTCTATGCTCATTAACGTAGAAATACCCAGACCATACAGTATTAGTTGGATGTAACTTTGACCTACCTAGTATAGACAGGGACATAAGTGCATTCATTGCATGTGGTACAGATAGGCAGTCTTGTGAAGTACTTTTGAACAGTTTTCTGAAAAAGTCTTTAGTAGCTAATTCAAGAGGCCACACATAATGGAAATATTTCAGATCTTTTAGTTTTAAACAGGCCTGACCTTATCGATGGTGCTGATAAAGAGTTAGGGATTAGTGACAGTGATGACATCACAGAACCAATGGTTGCTACAGTTAATAAATCCATCGAGGAGGCTAGGAGAATATTTTGGCTAGAAAGAGCAGATATGCTGTTGTTAGTGTCCCTCTTAGAAAATAAATGGACAGCATTTAGTTACATTATGATGGACGTATAGGAATTTCGGGTAAAGTTTAAATGAATAGTAAATCATGCCCAGAAGAAGTATGTGCCGATAAGTGGATTAAGTACAGAAAAGATCCATTGAGGTTTAATAACAAAATTCAAAAATTGCTGAGGTAGCAGACACTGTTTGTTGCAGTTTTGGTTCAAATAATAACATGCAAATAATGACAGGCAAAGTTAGCAGAAATTCATACAATGTTAAAAAGATTGATGCAAGAAGCATTCAGTGGCTACCACCATTAACCATATAAAAAATCCTGCTGAGAACCCAAAAAAATTCTTGTTCTATATAAAATCATTAAGTGGGTCAAAGATTTCTATCCACTCACTCATTAAGCAGTCTGGCGTGCAATAAAAAATATTTAAGAAACCACTCATGCAGGAAGATTGTATAAACATACCATCATTTGAACATCAACAGATTTTTGTATGGAGAACATAGTAATAGACATCACTAAGATAGAGAAGCAACTTAAAGAGTCGAGAACAAATAATTCACCTGGTAAGAATGGAACCACAATTTGGTTTTACAGAGAGTTTTCTATGGCACTGGTCCCTTACCTAGCTTGCATTTATAACAAATCTCTTGTCCAGTCCAAAAACATTAAAGACTGGAAAAAAGTGCAGGTGACTCGTGTATATAACAAGGGTAAAAGACTGGACCTGTAAAATTACAGACAAGTGTCTGTAACATCAGTTTGTTGCACAATTCTTGAAATACTTTTAGTTTGAATATAATAAATTCCTTGATACGAAAGAGCTTCTGTCAAAAAATTAGCAAGAATTTAGAAAGGATCACTCATGCAAAATTCATCTTGACCTTTTCACACATGATATCCTGCAAACCATGGATGAAGGGCAACAGGTAGGTTCTGTATTCTTATATTTCTAGAAGTGTTTGACATGGTGACCCACTGCACAATGTTAACAGAAGCATGAGTCTATGGAATAGGTTTCCAATTATTTGAGTGGCTTGAAAATTTCTTAAATAATAGAACCCAGTAAATTAACCTCAGCACCGAGCCTCAGTTCATAGTACATTAAGCTCAGCAGCAAGTGTTCATCAGAGAAAAGGGTATCATCAGGAGTGCCCCACGGAAGTGTAATAGGACCACTCTTATTCTCTCATAAATGATCTGATGGACAGGGTGAGTAGCAATCTATGGCCATTTGCAGACAAAACTGTGACGTAAAGGAAGGTGTCAATATTGAGTGCCAGTAGGAGGATACAAGATGACTTACACAAAATTTCTAGTTGGTGTAAAAGATGCTCTAAATGTAGAAAAATGTAAGTTAATACAGATGAGTAGGAAAAAAATTCCATCATGTTTGGGTACAGCATTAATAGTGTACTGCTTGATGCACACACGTTGGTTAAATATCAAGGCAAAACACTGCAAAGCAATATGAAATGGAACAAGCACAGAAGGATTGTGGTAGGGAAGGTGAATGATCGACTTCAGTTCACTGTGAGAATTTTAGGAGAGTGTGGTCCGTTAGTAAAGGAGACCAGACATTGAAAACTAGGGTGACTGATGCTTGAGTGTATTGGATTCCCAACAGGTTGGATTAAAGGAAAATGCTGAAGCATTTCAGAGGGGGGATTCTAGATTTGTTACTAGTAGGTTCTATTAACACATGAGTGCCTCGTGAACTCAAGAGGGAATCCATGGAAGGAAGATGGCATTCTTTTCATGGAAGAAACTTTAGGAGAAGTGGCATTAAAGTTGACTGCAGAATGATTCTACCAATGGACATACCATGTAAAGATAAGGGGATAAGAGAAATTAGGGCTTGTACAGAGATATACAGACAGCCATTTTTCCCTTGCTCTATTTGTGAGTGGAACAGGAAAGGAAGAGACAAATAATGGCACAATGTACCCTCCACCATGCACCACACAGTGGTTTGTAGAGTATGCATCTAGAGGCAGAGGTAGGCTTTTACCCACATGTACTGCTTAATGAAGATTGAAAATGATGACATAGCACAGATGCAGTCCTAACACGCTTACCTTGAGGTCACCTTGACACTAGGTTGTCATGCTGCAATATTTACAACGATTCTATTACACTCAATTATCATCATCATTTCAAATTTCATTGCATTCTGTATCACTATCTGTTACTTAGAGGTTATGGCAATTTGTGTTGCATATCACAGACTAAACATGGCCAGCTGTGCAAAGAGAATCATGTGGAAGTAATGAAAAAAATATTGTGATCAAGATATTGTAATTCATCTGTTCAGGATAAGAGTCTGCTTCAAGCCACAACTTTGTGATGGCCATTCATCTGAATAGACAGGCAATTAGTAGTGATAACTACTTAAAATACTAGTGACTCCAGTAAAGCTGATTTATGATATGGCTACTTTAATAGATGGTTCTACCTTAAATTATGGGATAGCAATTGATAGCAATGAAATAGGAGGTAGTGGCTCCATGAATGGAGTTGGCCTTGCATGTAATGTTTCACACTGGCATGGATATGGGAACAGAAACATAAACAGCATGGGATTGTACAGGGTGGCCCATGGGAAATAGTACATTTTCTTTCGGTTATTATGAGGTCTAGTACATATTTACATCATAGAAGATTCCACGGAAAAGAAATCAGGGACAGAGAGATCAGGTGACTTCACTGGCCATCCTTTTTGTCCAAAAGATATCAGAGGTTTTGTTCACATTATCATCTATATCTACATCGCACTCCATAAACCACCTAATGGTGTGTGGCGGAGGGTATTTTTGGAAACACTATCTGATCTCTCCAACCCTGTGCCACTCGTGTATAGTGCATGCGAAGAATGACGGTTGGTAAGCTTCTATATTGGCGAAATGTATGAGTGGTGATGGGGGGGGGGGGGGGGGGAGTAATATGTTGTCCGACTCCTCCTGAAAAAAGCTGTCTCAAAATTTCAGTAGTAAATCTCTCCGTGATGCACAATGTTTCTCTTGTAACGTCTGCCAGTGGAGTTTGTTTCGCATCTCCATAACGCTCTCTCACCAGCTAAACGATCCTGTGATGAAACACACCACTCTTCGTTGTATCTTCTCTATCTCTTCTATCAGTCCTACCTGATACAGAACACAGATAGATGAACAATATTCAAGAATTGGGCAAACAAGTGCCTTATAAGTCACTTCTTTTGTGGATGGGTTACATTTCCTTAGGATTCTTCCGATGAATCTGAATCTGGTATCTGCTCTTTCTACTATGTGTTTTAGGTGTTCTTTCCATTTAAGGTTGCTCTGGATAGTTACACACAGATATTTTATGACAGATGTTGTATCCAGCTGTTTGTCACCACTACTGTAGCTGTACAGTAGTGGATTTCTTTGACAAGCCCACTGATATGAAAGTTTGCCTCTTCAGACACAACATTTGTCTGACATGTGTCATCCTGGTCATTTCTGCCCCATAATGTTAGGGAGAAATTGCCCCTACTCACTTTATCTCATGGCCATAACTGTTGAACCACTTGCAACAAGGATGAAACTTTAGATTCTGTTGCACAATCATCTCTGATTAGTTTTTCCATGATTCCCCTAATTGCTTAAGGTGAATTCCAGGGTGGTTCCTTTGAAAGGGCATGGCCATTGTCCTCCCCCATCCTTTCCTAATCTGCACTTGTGCCCCATCTCTAATGACCTAATTGTCAATGGGACATTAAACATTAATCTCCTCATTCATAGTCATCCACAAAGACCTGCAAGGGATTAGTAACGTTCTGAAATGGCAACTGAGGGATAGCTACGGGCTTCGTTGCAAAGCTGCATGAACTCATCAGATATTTTCCAGCATTCAAAACGTCATTTCAGGCCTCTTATGCTACTCATTGATTAAAGAACCTGTCTTATGCCATTGTTTTATCCACCTGAACATTATCTTTCTGTCTGTAACAAAGAAATGGTGGTTCCTTCCAAGACGATTTGTGTGGACAACTGCTACAATGTCCATGTGACAGAACTCTTCCACTGTTTCAATATGCAACTGTAATTGGCAAGTTTCATACTGAACTGAATAGCATGCTAAAGGGATCTAATAAGATGTGGTAGAAAGTGTGAGCTCATCTACATTTTAGCAAAGTGGCCAACTGAAAATATACTACTTCCCAAGGGACCCCATGTATTATGCAAGATGTCTTTCTGCAGTATAAAGAAAGGATTTTGTAAGATTTTAGTGACAATAGGAGAAGTATCACTTATCACTGCAAGAGAGAAGCCCATATGTAGAAAGTCTGTGGGGAAAGTGCCTCTCCCTCTCTTCTAAGGAACTGTGAGTAGCCTTCATATTACCCACACTCACTTCATATGACCCATTCCTGACTTCTTATGATGACGTCTTCTGTTTACCCCTTTCCTCTTCTGCTCAACTGGGAATAACCAACACTTCTGACTCAACATCAGGAGAGAATGGGAGGCATGCTGGTGATGCAGAATAGAAGTTTTATAGTTGCACAGTAATTGTTTCTGACTTCTTATGGGCCTCTTCATTATTTGATGTTTCCTCTGTATGACAAATGATATCTGCCCTGATACCATTATTGACAAGGACAAATGCAAGGATTTAGAGGCTTATCTCACTAGGAAAATTAAAGAGACCTTTGGAGAAAAGAGAACCACTTGTATGAACATCAAAAGCTCAGATGGAAACCCAGTTCTAAGAAAAGAAGGGAAAGCAGAAAGATGGAAGGAGTATATAGAGGGTCTATACAAGGGCGATGTACTTGAGGGTAATGTTATAGAAAGGGAAGAGGATGTAGATGAAGATGAAATGGGAGATATGATACTGCGTGAAGAGTTTGATAGAGCACTGAAAGACCTAATTTGAAACAAGGCCCCAGGAGTAGACAACATTCCATTAGAACTACTGGCAACCTCGGGAGAGCCAGTCCTGAGAAAACTCTACCATCTGGTGAGCAAAATGTATGAGACAGGCAAAATACCCTCAGACTTCAAGAAGAATATAATAATTCCAATCACAAAGAAAGCAGGTGTTGACAGATGTGAAAATTACTGAACTATCAGTTTAATAAGTCACGGCTGCAAAATACTAACGCGAATTCTTTACAGACGAATGGAAAAACTGGTAGAAGCCGACCTCGGGGAATACGTGAGGCAATACTGACCCTACGACTTAGAAAACAGATTAAAGATAGGCAAACCTACGTTTCTAGCATTTGTAGACTTAGAGAAAGCTTTTGACAATGTTGACTGGAATACTCTCTTTCAAATTCTGAAGGGTAAAATACAGGGAGCTGAAGGCTATTTACAATTTGTACAGAAACCAGATGGCAGTTATAAGGGTCAAGGGACATGAAAGGAAAGCAGTGGTTGGGAATGGACTGAGACAGGGTTGTAGTCTCTCCCCGATGTTATCCAATCTGTATATTGAGCAAGCAGTAAAGGAAACTAAAGAAAAATTTGGAGTAGGTATTAAAATCCATGGAGAAGAAATAAAAACTTTAACGTTCATCAATGACATTGTAATTCTGTCAGAGACAGCAAAGGACTTGGAAGAGCAGTTGAACGGAATGGACAGTGCCTTGAAAGGAGGATATAAGATGAACAGCAAAAAAAGCAAAACGAGCATAATGGAATGTAGTCGAATTAAGTCGGGCGATGCTCTGGGAATTAGATTAGGAAATGAGACACTTAAAGTAGTAAAGGAGGTTTGCTATTTGGGGAGCAAAATAACTGATGATGGTCGAAGTAGAGAGGATATCAAATGTAGACTGGCAATGGCAAGAAAAGCGTTTCTGAAGAAGAGAAATTTGTTAACATCGAGTATAGATTTAAGTGCCACAAAGTCGTTTCTGAAAGTATTTGTATGGAGTGTAGCCATATATGGAAGTGAAACATGGACTATAAAGAGGTTGGACAAGAAGGGAATAGAAGTGTTGTGACAGTGCCACGACATTTAACAGTGCTGCCACGACAGTACGCGCAAACGGCGATAGAGGCGCTCCGCAACTCGGCTGAGTGCAGGAGCGCCACCTAGCTACGAACGGTGCCGGCCGCATGTCACGGCACGGCAGTCGAATGACCGATACGGAATTGGTAGCATGTAACCAGCTATTGTTTCTACGTTTGTATATCCACGCAATTTATTAGTGATTAAAGGTTATAACACTTTTTGGCGACGGGGCCGGATATTTTTGTTCCTGCATTGTGGATTTGTGTGTTCGTGTCAGGGCAGACATGGAACAGCTTATGCAAGCGCTCATTGAACAACAAACACAGCTGACAGCTGCTATTCAGGCATTGTCAACGTCGCTTACACATCGTCTGTCTTCCTCTTCTCCGCCTCTGTTCCCTCCTTACAATGAGGCCGCTGAAGACTGGGAGGATTATGAGAAGCGTTTGCGGCAACACTTCTTGGCTTTCGGTGTTGTTGATGCTCCTATGTGTAAGTCGTTATTTCTATCTTGGATTTCCCCACGAATCTATCAGCTGCTATCTCAGTTAGCCCCGCTGCGGGAACCTGCCTCTCTGTCCTTCCAAGAAATGTGTGACTTATTGTCTAACTATTACCGAAAAAACAGCCACGTCATTGCCACCCGTGTGGCGTTCTACTGGTGTCGTAAACAGCCCCATCAATCTTACCGGGCTTGGGCGGCGGAACTACACGGTCTGAGTAGGAAATGTCAGTTTGTCACGGACACTCATCATGAGTCTTATGCTGATTCAATGGTTAGGGATGCTATTCTACAGCTTGCTCCTGATAAAGAAGTTTGGCAACGTGCTTACAACTGCCAAACCCGTCGTTGTCAGAAGTTCTAAGCATCGCTCAATCTTTTGAAGTGTCTCATGCTGCTGGTGCACAAATAGATGCGTGTTGTGATATAGGCGCTATACAGACCACTTTCGACACGGATAATTTGCCTGTTTCCCAGGGGGCCGACGATGTGGCGGCGGTTCACTCGCGTCAACAACGTTGCGCGGGGCCGCCACGCTCGTAGCGAAAACAGCAACCACAGAAGCAGGTTCGTTCCGCACTTCCTTCTTGTCCACGTTGTTTTGTACAGCATGACAGTGCCGCGTGTCCAAAACGTTGGGCCACGTGTAATTCATGTAGGAAAAAAGGCCACATTGCTTCTGTGTGTCAGTCCCCTAAAGTTCCTGCCGACGAGGATGAGGCATCGGACATGGATGTTAACTGTGTGCTTTCTCAAACAAATAAGTTGTTTGTTACTGTTCGTGTTCTGGATAAAGACATTCGCATGCAAGTGGACACTGGCTCTGCAGTAACTCTCATTAATTCTTGCATGTACTTGGAGTTGGGCTCCCCTCCCTTGTCTCGAGATACGCGAAATCTGAGAACTTATAATAAACAGAAAATTTCTATTGTTGGACAGTTTGATGCTTCCACTGCCTACAAGTCTGTTGTTAGGCCCCTCACGTTTTATGTGGTGGATCATGCGGGCACTGAAAACCTGTTCGGTTATGATGCTTTCCAGTTGTTCGGGTTCTCCATTGATGATGATGTGCACCTCATATCTGAGGATATTCCGTATCAACAGCTGGATGGATTGTGTTCCGAATTCTCAGAATTCTCATCCATGTTCTCTGCTGGTCTGGGTCGTGCCAAGGATTTTGAAGCCCACATTACTCTTAAACCTAAAGCTCGCCCTAAGTTTTTCCGGGCACGCCCTATTCTGGTGGCGTTGCGTGCACCTGTCAAGGCTGAGATAGACAGGTTAACAGCTTCAGGGATTCTCCTTCCTGTTACCTCCAGCGAATGGGCATCGCCAATCATGGTGGTTTCTAAGCCAAACAGGAGTCTGCGATTGTGTGGTGATTTTAAAGCCACTGTCAACGCTCAGAGCCTCATTGACACTTATCCTCTTCCCCGTCCTGAGGAGTTATTTACCAAGCTCGCTGGGGGCCAGTTCTTTTCCAAACTTGACTTATCGGAGGCGTACCATCAGTTGCCGTTGGATGTGTCTTCCAAGGAATTTCTCGTCAACACTCCTTGTGGGTTATATCAGTACCAGCGGTTACCGTTTGGCGTCGCTAGCACGCCGGCCATTTTTCAGCGGGTTTGGAACAGCTCACAGCTTCCATTCCCGGCTGCATAAACTATCTGGATGACATTGTTGTCACGGGGGCCTCCACTGAGGAGCACCTTCGCAATTTGCGTTCACTGTTTCGGGTTCTGCATTCGGCTGGGTTGAAGTGCAATCTTGACAAGTCACAGTTCTTCCAACCCTCCATCGTGTATCTTGGTTTCCACTTGTCCCATGAGGGTATACGTCCTCTACGTCAGCATGTTGCGGCCATTACCGCTCTACCCCGGCCGTCTGCAGTAAAAGAACTTCAGGCGCTTCTAGGCAAGATTGCTTATTATCACAAATTCATTCCATCCACAGCGGCGGTAGCTCATCCTCTGCATCAGCTGTTATGCAAAAACATTCCTTTCTGTTGGTCCGACGAGTGTAAGCAGGCTTTTGTCAGCCTGAAGGCTCATTTGCAGTCGGCACCTTGTCTTGCCACATTCCGTCTGGGTCAGCATTTGGTTCTGGCGACTGACGCGTCCCAGTATGGCCTAGGGGCTGTTCTCGCCCATCGGTATGAGGATGGGTCGGAACAACCCATCGCCTATGCTTCCAAGACCCTCAATGATGCGCAACGGTGTTATTCTCAAATCGAAAAGGAGGCGCTCGCTATCATTTATGCTCTAAAAAAGTTCAGCGTTTTTTTGTATGGTTCTAAGTTTCACCTCATCACCGACCACAAGCCGCTGGTCTCTCTGTTCAGCCCATCAACGTCGCTTCCGGACAAGGCAGCTCACCGCCTGCAACGTTGGGCCTTATACTTGTCTTGTTTTCACTATGAGATTCACTATCGCCCCACGGCCCAGCACGCCAACGCTGACATGTTGTCGCGTTTGCCGATGGGCCCCGACCCGGTTTTCAATCGATGTGAACTACTCTGTTTCCACATTGATGAGGCAGAACGTCGTGCGGTCGAGGGTTTTCCGCTTACAGGTTCGCAGGTCGCGTCGGCTACTGTGCGGGATTCGGTCCTGCGTCAGGTGATTGGTTTTATTCAACGGGGTTGGCCGGACAGGACCAAGGGCCGGGCATCGGATCCCCTTCGCAACTACCATGCCTTGTGCTTTCGTCTGTCTGTTCGTGATGGTGTTGTTCTTCTGGCCATGGATGGCGCATCTCC